>NC_045966.1:62095917-62269263 GCF_010909765.2 Amblyraja radiata
TTAATTGTCAGTGGGGTCATTTAAGGGCTGTGTGAACATGGAACTGTACGGTTTGAATACAAATGGGAAATGACTGAAAAAAATTAAAAGTAAAAAAAAATGCAATTAGTGCCAATTTGACCGGGTTGAAAATGAATCTCAGAAAGACTGGCAGGCAAGACAGTAATGAACAAAGAGTAACCTTTAACTTGATTATGGGTTAGGCTAAAATTTGATCAAAGGGAGGCAGTAGACTGTGTTTAAGGTAAATAGGTAGATAGATATACGATTCATAAATTAATCATCAAAACATGTTCTATTAGTTGAGGCAATTAGAAATGGATAATCAATGCTTTATTACACGTCAGATTTATATATTCCTTGTTAACTTTTCAATATGACATCTATTTTGTTTCAAGGCCTGCAATGCTTCCTAACATGCATAAAACAGCAACAGCCATTCCTGAGCCTGGTACAGTGCTAACAAAATACTAATACAAGCAGCTTCGGTGCCACATCAAGACAGTCCTACAGTTGTTTTTTATTGTATGTATGACTGCAGGCACGAAATTTCGTTCAGACCGTAAGGTCTGAATGACAATAAAGGTTTTCAATTCAATTCAATTCAATTCAATTCTTAATCCGTATCAATCCCCATATCCAGTATTTTCAGCTGGACCATGGGGTCAAGGAAAGAGCGTTCACGTCTCGACCCGGTTTCCACCAATCTTTCCACCACCACGCACAAGAAGCACAAGAAGAGACAAGACAGAGACCATTGTATGCAGATGCCAAGAAGTGTGTTCAGCTCTGGCTGAACAACGTCTAATCTTGTGTGTGGACTCGATAAGTAGAAGAAGCTGGACCATGCTTAAGATCCAAAAACATGACTGACTGCGCTTCATTATGTTTCCAAATTATATTTTGTTCATAAAATTTGTAAATGCACAATACAGAATATACACATATAGTCATGAGCATTAAGTCTAAGGGGTTTTTGCACAGGTTTCATCCCCTCAGTGTCAAATGGTGAGAGTGCCGCCCATTGTCAGTGTTGGTCTCAGCAACTATGTTATTGCAACCGTGGAAGAATTAGCATAAATGCAATATCTGGAATGTACTGCTATTTACATAATTCCATAAAAACATTTCACAAACTCACGAGATGCTGATGAATGAGCATCAAGCCTTGTGGACCATGCTTTACACTGTACCTCGGTACATGTGAGAATACACTAAACTGTAGTCTTTACCTCGAGAACTTCTGTAAGGATCACACCAAGCTTGAATGTGTTCGTGTGTGTAGTCCTGGATCTTGGAATGTACCGGATGGAAAATTTGGGTCATGGACTGCTGCTTGCACTGGAAGATCAGCAAGTTTCAGCAAGACCAAAATGCTTCTTTCATCCAGATAATAATCTTACAGCTGCAGTTGATTTATGCTTGTTTCTCTCAAAAGAAGCCTTTGTTACCTTGCTGCTTGTGATGGACTTCAACATTGACTACTGCAACTCCTTCCGTGCTTGCATGGCAAATATGCAATCCAGAAAGAGATGGATGACGGTATCATCCCCACCAGAGCTGCCTTGGCTGTGCTTAAAGTCCGCTGTGCATGCAAGATAGGAGAGGAGGACAACTCTCACTATCAGCCAAGCAAGGTCTTTATGCTTACTTCCAATTCTGGTATTAAGGCATCACACTAAATAACTTGACATTCAGTTCAGGGAACCATCTATCATAATCCACCATCTCCTCTTCAATGAGGCCCTTGAAGCTATCTATATCTACACTATTACTAAAACTCTCATCTTGACCACTTTCGCCCTACATTTTAAATAGATTTTAGCAAAAGCACTACCCTATATCGCAATGATTTTTTGCCATCTTACTCACCGTCCTCCTATCCTCCAACGTACCAAGGTTTTTTCTGATCGGTGAAATAATAGAAAAGTTATGCATGTTTAAAAAATCGTGAGATCAGCAGACTGGCCTTCTCGCCTGTCAGTCACCATGATGAAGGTAATGCCCCTTCCGGGGGCCAGGAGAATAAAGACCCGGAGGCCGGACGTGAGTCAGTCAGCCCAGAAGACCATGAGTGAGAGTTTATTCCCGAACTGTGAGTCAATGCCGTGAGTGAACTGAACTATGAGTCTGCACCATGCTGATTGAAATGTGAGTCTGCGCCATGAGTGAATTGATCTGTGAGTCTGCACCATGCTGACTGAACTGTGAGTCTGCACTGTGAGTGAACTGAACTGTGAGTCTGCACCGTGCTGATTGAACTGTGAGTCTGCACAGTGCTGATTGAACTGTGAGTCTATGCCATGAGTGAACTGAACTGTGAGTCTGTGCCGTGAGTGAAATGAACTGTGAGTTTGCACCGTGCTGATTGAACTGAACTGTGAGTCTGTGCCATGAGTGAACTGAACTTTGAGTCTGTACTGTGCTGATTGATTGAACTGTGAGTGTGCGCCGTGAGGGAACTGAACTGTAGTCTGCACCGTGCTGAGTGAACTGTGCGTCTGCGCCGTGAGTGAACTGAATGTGAGTTTGCGCCGTGCAGATTGAACTGTGAGTCTACGCCGTGAATAACTGAACTGTGAGTCTGTGCCATGCTGAGTCCAGAGGTCACGCTCATTCCGGAGATCCCGCTCAGTGCAGAGGTCACGCTCATTCCAGAAGTTCTGCTCATTCTGGAAGTCCCGCGCAGTCAAGAGGTTGTGCTCATTGCGGAAGTCCAGCTCAGTCAAGAGGCCACGCTCAGAAGCATGAGTTGATTCAAGAGAGTTTTACTGTTATATATATGTCCCATGTATGTGTGTGGGAGTGTGTGTGTGTGAGTGTGTGTGAGTGTGTGTGAGTGTGTGTGTGTGAGTGATGGAGAGTGTGAGTGATGGAAGGTGTGAGCATGTGTGAGATTGAGGGTGTGTGTGTGTGTGTGTGTGAGATGGAGGGTGTGAGTGTGTGTGAGGTGGAGGGTGTGTGTGTGTGTGTGATGGAGGGAGTGTGTGTGTGAGATGGAGGGTGCGTGTGTGTGAGATGGAGGGTGCGTGTGTGTGAGGTGGAGGGTGTGTGTGTGACGGAGGGTGTCTGTGTGTGAGCATACCAGCCGTGAGTGAGTAAACTTCCAGCCCACCAGCCGTGAGTGACTGAACTGCCCAAGCCCACCACCCGTGAGTGTCTAACTACCAGCCCCACCAGCCATGAGTGACTGAGCTGCCAGCCCCCAGCCGTGAGTGACTGAAGGTGCCAGCCCACCAGCCATGAGTGAGTGAACTGCCAGTCCATTAGGCCCACACTATCCATATTAGCGCCTCTGGAAACCAGCCCCTTCGGCCCACACACCCATACCCGTGCTCCAGATAGCCCCCCCCCCCGGCCCACCAATATTGGAATTGGTGGAGAGGTGGAATTGGGGGACCAGCCACTACCGTGTGAACATGGGACCCAACGGTCCCACTTAGTCTATTCATTTAAACACAAAATGCTGCAATAACTCAGCGAGACAGGCAGCCGCTCTGGATAGAAGGACTGGAGAATAGATGGCGTTTCAGGTCGAGACCCTCTGTGTTATATTGGTGTAAATCAGCATCTGCAGTTCCTTCCTACTATTTCATTTAAACCAGTGTCTGATTTACTCTGTGGTTAAAATAGTTCTACACATTACGAATTGGAAACAAATAAAAAAAGATTTAAAATTGAATAATATACCACTCTGCCTTCCCATTGTAAATAATCCTTTATTCAAATCATCCTTTATGGACAAAGGTTTCACACAATGGAAAAATTATGGAATCAAAAATATAGGACATCTTTATGGGAAAGGTACTTTTCTTTCATTTCAAGAGTTACAACAGAATTATGGACTGCACTCAAATAATTTCTTCAGATATCTACAAATTAGAGATTATGTTAAATCTAATACACAAGTCTACAGGAATAGGGAATCAGAAATTCTTGATGAATGTCTGAACAGCATCCTAATACTGAAAAACTAATAGCTTATATTTATAACACCCTACTAAATAACGAGGTACCACCGACCGAACCATATAGATACAAATGGGAAAATGAAATAGGTCATCCTATCACGAAAGATATGTGGGACGAAAGTTTACAACAAATACATCAATGTTCATTAAATGCCAGACACACTTTAATACAATTCAAGGTCTTACATAGACTACACTTCTCTAAAATAAAACTAAATAGAATCTTCCCACAAATCTCTCCTATTTGTGATAAATGTCTACATTTAGAGGCTAATTTAACACATACGTTTGCAAACTGTATAAAACTTAAACATTTCTGGACTGATATTTTTGAAATAACTCAGAAGTTATTAATACAAAACTGGACCCAGACACAACATTAATAATACTTGGAATATCAGAACAAAGCTTAACACTCACAACAAACCAAAGAAATTTCCTCAATTACAGTATAATAACCGGAAAAAAATTAAATATTAAAATTTTGGAAAGGCCCTACAACCCCCACAATTAAAATGTGGATTACAGAAATGTCGGAGACCCTATACTTAGAAGAATTAGACTTGTCTTAATGGACAAACAAGATCTTTTCCATAAAATTTGGCTCCATTCATTAACTATCTGAAGGGATAGTTGGCACAGCACGAGGACCCAACTGAAACTTGAACTCAGGAATAGATGAAAACCTATACTTTATAACCTACGAACCTATCTCCATTGATGTATTACAGGTAACCCATTCCACCTCCCTTGTTTTTCTGTTGTGTTTTTTTTTTTTTGCTTTCTTTTTTATTTGTAACTTTCTACCCTTTCTTTTTCCCTCTTTCTATAAAAAATAAAAACACTAGAAGCAGAAGTAATTGATAATGGAAAATGTTAATAATGTATGACTGATGTATATGAAAAGTTTTTTTACTATAATATGTAACTACATTTTATAATATGTCTACTAATAAAAATTTTTTTTTAAAAATAAATTAAAAAAAATAGTTCTACACAAACTATTCTGTAAGGGACAAGTGGTACAAATAATCCAAATAAATGAAATGGTTCATGGCAACGTGATCGTCCTTCAAATCACTGGGGCCAAATACTGCCTCGATTCACAACAACAGCTGAAGCTCCTGTACCCCGGGTTGATGCATCATTTGGTAGTCACTCACGAATGTGTCACAGGATGAAAGTTAAATTGGGTGTAATGCTCTCGCTCCCTTCTTTTGGAGATCTGTACATTATGCACGTGTGAAAGATTAAATTTAATCCACAGATTAAATGGAAGAAGACTTGAATATGCTACAACCCAGAAACAGGCCACGGGCCATACACCCAACACCAAAAGCATCCTGCACTTGCTGGCTGGGTTATTTTCCACAATCAAGAACCACTCCTGCATTCCTAGTGTAAGCTTCATTTTGGCTCTGCACTCCATCCAATTCATGTGCCAATCTGAACCAGATGATCACATGTGCAGGTAATCAGACATGACAGCAAAGGAGGCAAAGGATCGGATAGACTAGCTACCAACATTGAATGAGCTTCTACTTGGCAACATTTGCAGCTTGTACTTTACAGCGTTAAGCCCCTGTCCCACTTTCCCGAATTACTCACGAATTCTCCCGAGTTTTCCCCTTGATTCAAACTCAGAGAATGTCCGTAGCGAGTCCGTAGAGGCCGTAGGAGTCCATAGATATTTTGTAGCGGATCGTAATGCCAGCTGTAGGTACTCGGGGCATCAGATAAGTCGGGACGTTTTTTCAGCATGTTGAAAAATGTTCACGAGTAAAAGAAATAGCCCCGAGTACCTACGACTGGCATCTCCGAGTTTGAATCAAGGGGAAAACTCGGGAAAGTGTGACAGGGGCTTTACGAGAGCCAGGTTCATCTCCTTCAATAACCATGACATATACATTCCACTATCAAGAAGAGATTATTTTTTTCAATCAGTGAAGCAGCACAGTCAGCAAATGGACAAAACTGATCCCATATGTTCAAACTTCAAGCTTAAAAATAAGGGTCAACATTCTAGAGGTAAATGCCAATCCTCTTAGATATCAGGGGTTATGTCAGATAATTAAAGGAATGCAAATGTAACAACTTTGCGCAAAATTAATATTATGATCTTGAAGAATGAATAAAGGATTCTGAATTGAGATGGCCTTTAGGGGATCTGGGCATCACTGGTAGATCCAGTATTTATTCCACAAGAAATCTAAAGCAACAGATGTTGGTAGGAAGACACTTTTCCATAGAAACCTGTAAAAAGTCAGTTTGAAATGAATCATATAACTTTAATGACTGCAGGTTTACGGGTTGGTTCTGCTCTCTACATTCTACTTGAGTCTGTTATGCAGTGAAGACTTTGACCATGTATAGTTTCATGGACGACATCCACATTGCAACTCTTGGAGATGATTTTCAGCCCCGTGGAGGAAGTAGTTAAAAAGTTTTCCTTTGCTAAAAGCCTTGGGAATTACAGAAACTGAAAAGGCCCATTCCGCCATACTGGCAGTGGCGTATTCGGTTCATAAATTCAAATCAGACATGTGCCATGTTTTTATGCTTCAGTGGAGTTTTCAGAAATTGTTTTTCAGCTGTCAGATGATTTTCAGAGTCCTCAGGGTGGGCCAGCATCCAGATTGTTGCAAATCGTGTATTGTGTCTAGTGTATCGATAGTGGGGATCCTCAAAATACTTCCTCCAATGGGTGCTTGGTGCCTTCTTCCTTGAAAAACACTTCTCCATTTTGGCTCTCTATGAGGTTCATCCTTGGATGATTGGACATTAGGTGGGGTTGATAACTCTGAAGAAACCAGGCATATAATAGCAATGAATTGCGGGATCTCTTACATGCTCTACACCTACCACCTAAGTTACAATTTTTTGTTGAACCTTTCGGTTCACATCGTGTAGATCCTTTTTTATCCTTCAGATATATTGGCGTTTTGGTCCATTGGAATTTATTTTTATGATTAATTAGTTCCACCTTTTTGGAAAGAGTGTTTACTCTTGTTGCAGCTGCTACTTTGTTGGATTGCAAGGTTGTCCAAGCATCTATTAGTTTGTCTGTGAGGCAGATATCCTGACAGTGCCTCACTCACATGTTGTCTGCTAAGTGCCAATGCTTGGACTGTGGGCATTGCTCTGAAACCTTGTACCCATCTCACTCACAGACCAGGGTGTTGATTATGGCAAGGCAGTTTTACAAGGAATTCACCAGAAAGAGGATTATGTTCTGGGGATTGTCCAAGAGTCCAACAATCCAGGTCCCAAACATAGAAACATAGAAAATAGGTGCAGGAGGCCATTCGGCCCTTCGAGCCAGCACCGCCATTCATTGTGATCATGGCTGATCGTCCCCAATCAATAACCCGTGCCTGCCTTCTCCCCATATCCCTTGATTCCACTAGCCCCTAGAGCTCTATCTAACTTAATACAGTGGAGTATAAAATGCCAATTGTTTTTCAAAGTGGGATGGTTACTACTCACCATCAATGGAATGACAGGGCTAAGTCTTGGCCCGATACCAAGGAAGACCTAGAAGACTATTGACCAGGTTCTAAACTAATACATATATATAAGGGACACCAACAACCACATACAATTAACATCCATTTTCTGTGTTGGACATGGAGCAGACAAGAAAACATATATGCTTTTGTCCAAACAGCATACTGTATTAATTATTTGATTCCACAGTTGAATAAGAACACCTTTTTTAAAAGCACATTTATAGTATTTCCAACTGATTCTTCAAAACGTTTGTCATTCAACGCATAAATTAGAACAAATAATCAAAGCATTAATTGGAGAACAACTAATTCATCCAATCTCCTAATTGGAACACTTATATGCACATTCTGCTGATTAATTTGACTTTAGATTAGTTTCTCTGTGGATTATCACCTTGTCGTGGTGGAGAAGCTTGTGTGAACCTGAGATCCTGAGAGCGATGCCGTCTGGAGCTATGCTCCTGGTAGGGCCACCCATGGTGGAAAGGTCGAGGGGGAGGTCTCTGACAAAGAGCAATCCAACTAAGACCTCAACGGTGGAACAGGCGGAGGACGATGGCTGACCTTAGTGGAGCGTCACAACGGTTGGGAAAGCGGATGAAGGCTGCAGCAGAAAAGGGTCTCCGGTCATCTTGAACTCCTGACCCAGATCTGTCAAGGACCGTGTGGTGGCTGTCTGTGCACCAGTCTCCCAACGTTAAACAAAGTCACGCACATGTGTCTCCATATAAGGAATAGCAACCTGGAGACACCCATGGTCAGCCATGGCTGAAGGAGACCTAAGTAAAAGTAAAAGTTCAGTTTAGAGATACAGCGCAGAAACAGGTCTGTCGGGCCCATGGAGTCTGCACCGACCAGCAATCCCCATGCATGGGGCAACACCTTGATCTCGTGGAGCAAAGGACAGCACTTTCAAACCATTAAAAGTAACACTGATACATGTTTGCACAATGTAAAAATTAGACATTTAGCAGGATTTCTGCAGATGTTCTCTTCTCTTTTTTAAGAGCATAGTTCAGCAGAGTAACAGGACTTTCGCCTTTCAAATATATCCCTTCTGCCAACAAGGGATATATTTCCTCCCATTTTCTGCATGTTCATGCGCCTGCCTAAATACCTCTTAAAAGCTAGTATCATAACTGCTCCCACCAGAACCTCTGGTAACATTTTCCAGGAGCCCTTCACTCCCTGAGTGTAAATATGCCCAGCACATCTCATTTAAACTTTCACTCTTTGACCTTAAAGCTTTGACCGAGTATTTGACATTTCCACCCTGTGGAATGACATTTTACCAAATCTATATATCTCTCATTATTTTGTAATCCCATGTCAGGTTCTGAAACTCCAGAGAAAACAATCCTAATAGTTAAAACCCTCTAATCTAGGTGATATCTGGTAAAGCTCTCTCGCTCTTCCCCAAAGCCTCCACATTGTTCCTGTGATGGGACAACGAGACTAGACCTGCACACAGTGCTACAAACACTGCCTGACCAAAGTTTTATAAAGTTGCAACATGACTGTCTGACTCTTATACTTAATGCCCCATACAATGAAGGCAAACATATTCTACCTTTTCTTTTCTGCTTTAATCCACATGTTTGCTATTTTCTGGAAGCTAAAGACATCAGTGCTGTTACGAGTCCTGACATTATATTTTTCCCATATATTTGATCTCCCAAACTGAAACACCTCAAGCTTGCCTGATTCAACTACATCTGCCATTACTTAGCTAAATGTGTAACAGATCTATAACCAACTGTGTTAGCCTCCTTCATATTCCCAACTCCAGCAATGTTTGTTTCATTTACATATATATCACAAACCACAATGGTACTATTTTCAAATAATACGTTACTTCCTCCTGAGAGAGATGACGGAGTCTCTTGTTAACATTTTAGCAGAAGGATAGGACATCTGACAGAGCTACATCGCTCTGAATTGTACAGGTTCATCATCTTGTATTTGCAATACCAGATTCTGTAGTAATCAATAACCTCACAATGGAAACATTTCTCATTCAGGAAGCAACTGTCCAAAGTAGTGGTAGAATGAAATCGTTCAATGTATTGAAGAAATATTGCACAAATAAAATAAAATTGAGAATAAAACTGAGAATAAAATTGGTCTTACAAAAAACGATTGCAAAATAAGTAAAATCATTTCCTTATACATTTATAGAGTCATAGTCACACAGCATGGAAACAGGTCCTTCTGCCAAACTGCTACACTAGTCCCATCTGCTCAGCTTCGGCCTATATTCCCTCTCAATTCAAGCATTAAATGAGAGAAATTGGACCCTACAGGAACCATGAAAGCTGAATAGGATAAATATCCAGAGAAGAAAATGGCCGGATGAGGGTTGAAAACTAATTGGTCCATTGCACTCCAAAAGTATTACACACTATTGGGTTGAATAGCCCCATTTGTTGTGACACTCTGTGGCCATTCTACAATGCAATACTTACAGTACTAACAACCTTTTATGTGCACACCAAAATTCCACCAGATGACTTCCTTGACAGCACTTTCAACAACAAGGGCTGCACGGTGGTGTAGCGGTAGAGTTGCTGCCTTACAGCGCCAGGGACCCGGGTTCAATCCTGACTATTGGTGCTGTCTGTACGGAGTTTGTACGTTCTCCCTTGGGTTTTCTCCGGGTGCTCTGGTTTTCTCCCACACTCCAAAGTCATAGAGGTTTGTAGGTTAACTGGCTTGGGTATAATTGTAAATTGTCCCTAGTGTGTGTAGTAGTGTTGGTGTGTGGGGTTCGCTGATCTGCGCGAAACCAGTGGGCCGAAAAGCCTGTTTCCGGGATGTATCTCAAAAAATAAAAAATAAAACTCAGATAAAAGCAAGGTGAACATAACACAAACCTTTCCATCATTATTTCTATATGCTCTTCCTCTTCCTCTTCGCTCAAAGGGGTCAGTGAATCTCTGGAATGTCCTACTCCTGGAGGCTTGATCACTGGAAGTATTTAAAGAAGAAATTACAATTTGGAAGCAAACTCAGAGCTATGTTTAACAACATTTTCTCAACCAATATGGAGAAGGCCTTATGAGAGATGAGGCAAAATTCAACCTCCTCTTAAAAAATAAGATAGGGTAGGTGACTGGAAATGTTAGTCGGGGAGCACTCTGAGACCAGTGACCATAATTCTATTATATTAAAAATAGCTATGGAAAAGGACAAGATTGGTCCAAAAGTCAAGGCAAGGTTATTTTGGCAGTATTCGACAGGAACTTTCAAAGGTTGTCCAGCACTGACCCTTGCGGAACTCCACTAGTCACCGGCAGTCAACCTGAAAAGGCGCCTTTTATTGCAACTCTTTGCCTTCTGCTTTTATGGGATTATGGGAAGCTTTTGCGGGGCCATTGGCCAGAGATATTGAAACACTGATAACTAAGGATGAGGTGCCTAATGTTGTGCCTCTATTTAAGAAAGGCAGCAAGGAGAAATCTGGGAACTACAAACCAGTGATCCTTACATCAGTGGTGGATAAATTATTGAAGGGGATTCTGAAAATAGGATTGACATGCATTTGGAATGACAAGGACAATGACAAGGACAAGGACGTAGCATGTTTTTGTGTGTGCCAAATTGAGGCTCACCGATTTGATTGTTTTTTTTAAGACGGTAACTAAGAGGTTTGATGAGGGCAAACCATCGACATTAGTTGCTTGGATTTTGGCAAGATCCCACATGGGAGGCCAGTCTAGGAGTGTTGTTTTTCAGACTGGAGGCTTATAACAACTGGTGGACCACAGTGATGGGTGTTGGGTCCACCCTGGTTCATTATTTATAGTAACATTTTGGATGTGACATTAGTGGTGAAGTGGAGAGTGAAGAAGCTTATCTATGTTTACAACAGGATCTTAATCAAATGGACTAATGGGCCGAGGAATGGTATATCAAGTTTAATTCAGATAAGACATACGAGGGCAGGACTTATACAGTAAATGATAGGGTCATGGGGAGTGTTGTATTGTCACCCATTCCTTCTCTCCAGAGATGCTACCTGTCCCGCTGAGTTACTTCAGCTTTTCAGTATCAGTATCAGTATCAGTATATCTTTATTGTCATTTTCCTGAGTACTCACATACCCAGAGGAAACAAAACAACGTTGCTCAACCAGTGTCCATTCAGTGTGCAGTACAAATAACAACAAATAACTAGAAATAAAAAACATATATCATGAACAAATTAAATTAAACACTCTACTATCTACTAAACATCAACAGGCGTTCCGGTCGACAGCTGCTGCAGTGTGTCCAGGTTGATGGTTGGCAGGGGGCTAAGTCCGTTTATCAGTCTTATAGCCTGCGGGAAGAAGCTGAGGAGCATCCTGCTGGTTTTGCAGCTAATGCTCCTGTACCTCTTCCCAGATGGCAGGATGGAGAATATGTGATGCGATGGGTGGTAGGGGTCTTTGATGATGGAGATGGCTCTGTTGATACATCTCTTCCTGTATATGTCCAGCAAGAAAGGGAGTGGAGCACCAATAATCCTGCTGGCGGTCTTCATAATCCTGTCAAGTTGGTGCCGTTCGTACGCCTTGCAGCTCCCGAACCAGGAAGTGATGCCGTTGGTTAATGTGCTGTCGATTGTCCCCCTATAAAAAGTTCGTAGATGTGTAGTGGAGAGACCTGCTTTACGTAGTCTTCGGAGAGGGTGTAGTCGCTGCTGGGCTCTCTTGACCAGTGCTGTGGTGTTGGTTGTGGACATCAGGTGATCTGACAGGTGGAGTCCTAGGAACTTCACGCTGCTGACCCTTTCCACATCAGCTCCATCGATGTGCAGAGGTGTATGGTGTTGTTTTCCCGCCCTCCTGAAGTCAACCACCATCTCCTTAGTTTTTCCCACGTTGAGAATGAGGTTGTGGGATTTGCACCATCCTGTGAGCAGCTCCACCTCCATCCTGTACGCCGACTCATCATTGTCACTGATGAGACCCACCACTGTTGTGTCATCAGCGAACTTGTTGATGAAGTTGTTATTGAGTCTAGCAGTACAGTCGTGTGTAAGCAGACTAAACAGCAGGGGGCTTAGGACACAGCCTTGGGGCGAGCCAGTGCTCACGGCTATGGTTTTTGATGTCCTACTGCCCACCCTGACTGTCTGCTGCCGTTGTGACAGTGTCCATCTTCAATTTAAACCAGCAACTGCAGTTCTTTCTTACAGATTCCATACAGCAGTTGAGGCATTATGTTACAGCTGTACAAGACACTGGTAAGGCCATATCGTGTACAGTTCTGGTTGCTCTGGTACAGGAAGGATGTCATTAAAATGGAAAGAATACAATAAAGATTTCCGTGCATGTTATCGGGTCTGGAGGGTTGAGTTACAAGGAGAGGCTTAATAGGCTGGGCCTGTTTTCCCAGAAGCATAGGAAACGAGGGGCGACCTGCTGTGAAGCATATAAAATCATGAGGGGCTTTGATAAGGTGAATAACCACAGTCTCCCACCACACCCCAAGGTAGAGGAGTCCAAAATTTGAGGGCATAGATTTAAGATGAGTGGGAAAAGATTTAAAAGGGACCTGAGAAACAATGTTTTCACACAGCAGGTGGTGTGTATGTAAAGGAATTGCCAGAAGAAGTGGTGGAAGTGAGTATAATGACAACATTTAAAAGATACTTGGACAAATATATGGATTGGAAAGGTTTGGAGTGATATGGGCCATTTTCAGGCAGGTGGGACTAGCTCAGTTAAGCAACTTGATTGGCGTGCATGATTTAGGCTGACGTTCCTGTTTCCATACTGTAGCTCTATGACTCTATGGGAAACCTGCACTGAAAAGGAAGACAGATATCAGCCGTAATCATTTTAAAGGCAGGACAGGTTGGAGGTGACTGATCCATGCTCCCAGTTTTTTGCGTGCTTGTATTTTCCAGCTGAAAATAGATAATGAAGGTAATATTGAATGGACTGAAAAAGATTAATTATAGAGTTCAATTCCTGATTTGTGCAAAATTAGTCAATGTTAGTGAAGATGATAAGGCGTACATAATTTAATCCAACGCTCCAGCATTAGGTAACTTGCCTCAGATTTCAATCCATCTCCCCCAACTAGAAAGTAGAGCGGTCAAGAGATATAAGGCCATTTTGCCCATTGCGTCCACACAGATCATCAAGAATGTGTGTAGTTATGGGGCAAAGGGAGGGAGAGATAGATAAGCCATGGCGGAGTAGACTTGATGGGCAGAATGGCCTAATTCTACTCCTATCACTTATGACCTTATGACCTGATGAATGCCTTTTTAGACTAATCCTATCACAGTCAATTTTATTCTGCGCAGATTCGGCCATTTAGCTGCGCACCTCTGGCAATTTACAGCTGTCAATTAATCCCGCATTGCACATATTCTATGTGAGATTAACGAGCAGTTCCGTCACAGGGAGAAAACTCCACACATCAAAGGGTCGAAGGTCAGTTTATCGTCACATGTACCCATTAAGGTACAGTGAAACATGACCAAAACATATTGTCAAACAATGACTCACCTTCCAGAAGCTGGTCATTGACCTCAGGAGGTGGAGTGTGGAGTCTGTATCAATGGTGTTAAAATGGACATGGTCAAAGAGGTTCCAGTTCTTAGCCATAAATATCACCAACATTTTATCCTGGTCCATCCACATTGATGCATTGACAGTACAACCAAGAAGACACACAAAACCTCTACTTCCTCAGAAGGCTAAGGAAATTCAGCACGACTCCAGTCTCTACAAATCACTGTACAAAGCATCCTATACAAATGCATCACAGCTCGGTAAGGCAACTGCTCTGCCCAAGAGAACAATAAATTGCAATGACGCAAACCAGCTTCTCCCCAATATACTCTATCTATACTTGACACTGCCGTGGGGAAGCAGCCAACATAATTAAGGACCATTCACACCCAGTCGTTCTCTCTTCTCTCCTCTCTCGTCAGGCAGAAGAAACAAAAGCTTGAATGCAATACTATCAAATTCATGGATAGCTACTTCCTCAATGCTATCAGACACTTGCATGGATTTCTCAAATGCCAAGAAAGAATTTCCGATCTTCCAACTACCTCATTGTGGCCTTACACTTTCGTTTATTTGCACTTTCTCTGCAGCTGTAACACTATACTTTGTTCTCTTCCTTCTCCCCAGAGATGTTGCCTGTCCCGCTTTCAGGTGCAGTGGGGGAAATAACAATTTAAATCATTTATGAAGAAGCTTTGTGTTTAAATGAGAGTGGAGTGGAATATGACTGGATGAATTAAGATGTGATCATTCTCTTTCGCTTTAGGTACTATTAACTCGCATTGGATGACACTTAATTTTAAGATCAGATTCTCCAAACAGATTTTCTTGTTTCCTTCTGTCTCATAAGTGGTGATAACAGAAACGGGTTTTTAAGAAGTCTAGAGTAGTATTTTTTTTTAATTTTCAGGTGAATCCCTCCCCTCACATTTCTAACATAAATCCCTTGTTCATCTAAAGCAGTGATTCCCAACCTGGGGCCATATGGCAAATTTCAGGGGGGCCACAGAAACATTTTGGGATTTAGGGGGCCACAGGTTCAATGAAGGGGGCCACAGAGCTACCACCCTGTTGCCTCCTAAATTTCAGTTCTAATAAATTTAAATCTATGTAGTTGAAATATTTTTGATGTTTGTGGAATAGAATAAAAGAGAATATATGTGCAATTAATAGACACAGATATTTTTATGGAAGGTACTGCATTATAATATTGAAGTACTTTTTTCTGCTAATAATGTCAGGGGGGTACAACAGAATAATTCAAAGATCCCATGAGCTAAAAAAGGTTGGGAACCACTGATCTAAGGGACCAGAAGCAATATGACTTCCAGTCTGACAAATAAGAGTTTTTATTTCTGATCATTTGTCAGAAGAGTGTCATTAAAAACTGGAATAACTATTTATTATTAAAAAACAAATTCATGTTATTTCATTCCCACTCAGCCTTCAAGCAGTCACTGAGCACCCCTCAAGTATATCTCTCACATTGTCACTAGGTTCCATCGACTCCACTTTGAGTATCACATGTAGAAATTAACCAGTTGATTTGATGGAGGGTCGTTTTCAAGATGCTCCCCACGTGGGGAAGAAAAATACAAATCTAATCTGAAATAATGCATCTTCTCATTATTTTACATATGATTTAAGCAGTTCATTTAAGGATACTCACAATTATCCAGAATACTTCCAGGAATCCATTGCTCCAATAATTGGTGAACTGGAAAAAACTTGGGCTAAAATCTTTTTGCCGACTTAGTAGTTGGAGAGAAAGCCAGAGAGATACATCCGTTCAGGTAAGATTTTTGTTATGCACTAAATAAGCTACTTCAACTAATTCAGTGCTATATTGAGTTGGGGACTGACATCTGCAAGTGATCATGTACGTAATTATCATGCTGTAACATGTGCTGGAAATGCAGATAATTGGACAAAAAGGGAAATGCAAAATAGTTCAAAGCTATGATGAGCTCCACAGCCAACCGTCTGTTCCTACCCTGTCTTGGCCTGCAGATGAGTATAAGCAGTAGCTGATCTTGTAGTGCACTCTGCAGTACCTTCCGGATATCAGCATGCACTGAAGATAGAGGAGATGCACTTGACTGGCCTTAGCAACTGCTGTTGATGGAATTTGCTGCCATTCAATAGACAATGGACAATGGACAATAGGTGCAGGAGTAGGCCATTTGGCCCTTCGAGCCAGCACCGCCATTCAATGTGATCATGGCTGATCATCCCCAATCAGTACCCCGTTCCTGCCTTCTCCCCATATCCCCTGACTCCGGTATCTTTAAGAGCCCTATCTATCTCTCTCTTTAAAGCATCCTGAGAACCTGATGTACAAGGACCCCCTGATCCCGTTGTACTTCCCCTTTTCCCAACTTGACGCCATTTAGATAGTAATCTGCCTTCCTGTTTTTGCTACGAAAGTGGATAACCTCACATTTATCCGCATTAAACTTCATCTGCCATGCATCTGCCCACTACCCCAACCTATCCAAGTCACCCTGCATTCGCATAGCATCATCCTCACAGTTCACACAGCCACCCAGCTTGTGTCATCTGCAAATGGTACATTCAAAGAATATTGACAAGGAAACGTATGGTAACATTTCTCAGCTGTGAACTTTATTTTTTAGTTGGATGTGGCTTTTGATGTTACAACACCAACCTCCTTCTCCCACTCCCTCGCCCTCCGCTTTGCCAAGAAAAGGACACAGAAAAGTGCGGCACGGTGGCGCAGCGGTTAAGCTACTGCCTTACAGTGCCAGAGACCCAGGTTCGATCCTGATTATCGGTGCTGTCTGTATGGAGTTTGTACATTCTCCCCGTGACCGCATGGGGTTTCTCTGAAATCTTTGGTTTCCTCCCACACTCCAAGGAGGTACAGGTTTGTAGGCTTGGAATAAGTGTAAATTGTCCCTAGTGTGTGTAGGATAGTGTTTAGGATATCTCTGAGCTAAAGTGTGTAGGATATCCCTAAACTAAACTAAACCGCCAGGAAACTCCATCAGGGCTCCCTAGTCTGGGCAATGCTGATTTGTAGATTGCATTTTAGGTAAACAATTATATGGGTAGACAAATTTTCTGAAATTCACTTACCTCAACCAACAACTCCCATTCCCTCAACAGCTGAAGCCTGAGCCAGATACGCAGGGAATGGCCCTTTCACCATTCAGTAGACCATACAGTAGGCGGCTACATCTGCAACTGCTGCATGCGGGTTGAATAATCTGATCCAAAGAATAGCCATTTGGTTGAGGCAGCTTAGACTTGTTTAGTTTAGAGATACAGCATGGGAACAGGCCCTTCGGCCCACCGAGTCCGCACCGACCAGTGATCCCCACACATTAACACTACCCTACACACACTAAGGACAATTTACATTAATACCAAGCCAATTAAGCTACAAACCTGTACGTCTATGTGTGGGAGGAAACCGAAGATCTCATAGAAACCCCACATAGGTCACAGGGAGCACGTACAAACTCTGTACAGTAGTCAGGATCAAACCCGGGACTCCAGCGCTGCAAGTGCTGTAAGGCAGCAACTCTACCGCTGTGCTACCATGCCACCCTTAATCAATTCTTGTTATTATTGGATACATCCATACCCCAGCTCAGTGCGTTTAAATGAAAACAGTAAGGATTGATAAAATAAAATAGCAATGTAAGCATTTGATATTCTATTTTAACAGTGTTCTTGTAACAACACTTCATCTAGACATTATATTATCCCTAGAGTAACCATATTTTTAAAACCTTGTTCAGAGTTGATATAATTTTTTGAATGTGTATGAACAGTTTTGTGGCCATCATACTTAATTTGCAGACTGCTGATAGTCACTCTGCACTACTTGTATTTTGTCTTTGTGTAGATGGATTTCTTCTCACTTTCATTGTATATGGAAGATAGAAATATTATTTGCAGAGGTACATCTTTCTCCACTTCTGGAAGTGTTTTAGACAGGTGACCACTTATTTCACTGTGTTAAGTACACCAGAGCACACAGTGCGACCATTCTTCTCCCTTAGTACAGACAGAAAGTACTGCATAGCAAAATATATTTCTTCATTTTCTATCCTGAGCCCCTGCTCTTGTATCGTGGATGACAACTGCTCAAACGCTAGTGTAGTGATCCATATCATCAGCACAGATTTCAGTTCTCCATCTAATGAGCTCTTAATTTGTCACAAACTCTAAAGTTGGGTAGTGACTGCTCTGATAAATCTACAGCAATCTTCTGTTGATTCATGGTTTGTGTTTCAGGATATCATTGCTAAATAAAACATGTTTTTTTCCAAAGCTATACTGCTTAACTGCGCCTTTCACCAATAAATTGATTCAGATCATCCTTGAAGCAAAATTGTTAAGAGCTTGGTGGCTTTGGGTATTTTACTGGGAAAGTAATTCAGCAAGATAAATTCCACTTTCATGATGATTTTGTCAGTATCGAGGGACAGCTGTTTTAACGTGCAAACATTTTTAACTCATAGTATTGTTATGTATTGAACACTAGTACTGGCAAAAAAATATAAATGACTGAAAATGTGATTTAAAGTGATACAGTGTGGAAACAGGCCCTACGGCTCAACTTACCCACACCGGCCAACATGTCCTGTCTACACTAGTCCCGCTTTTGGTCTATATACCTCCAAAGCTGTCCTATCCATGTATCTGTCTGTTTCTTAAATGATGGGTTAGTCCCAGCCTCAAATACCACCTCTGGCAGCTTGTTCCATACACCCACCACCCTTTGTGTGAAAAAGCTACCAGTCGGATACCAATTAAATCTTTCCCCCTTCACGAACCTATGTCCTCTGGTCCTCAATTCCCCTACTCTGGGCAAGACACTGTGCAGCTAACCAATCTATTCCTCTCATGATTTGGTACTCCTCTATAAGATTACCCCTCATCCTCCTGCGCTCCATGGAATAGAGACCCAGCCTACGCAACCTCTCCCTATAGCTCACACCAACTAGTCCTGGCAACATCCTCGTAAATCTATTCTGAACCCATTCAAGCTTGACAATATCTTTCCTATAACATGGTGCCCAGAACTGAACACAATATTCTAAATGCGGTCTCAACAACATCTTATACAACTGCAACATGACCTCCCAACTTCTATACTCAATATTCAGACTGGTGAAGGCCTAAGTGCCAAAAGTATTTTTGACCACTTTATCCACCTCCGAACCTACCATTTTCTGTGTAGGTCCCTGCCCTTGTTCGACGTCCCAAAATGCAACAACTCACACTTCTCTGTATTAAACTCCATCAACCATTCCTCCACCCACCTGCCCAATCGATCCAGACCCTGCTGCAATCTTTCACAACCATCTTCACTATCTGCAAAACTATCCACTTTTGTACCATCAGCAAACTTGCTAATCTTGTCCTGTATGTTCTCATACATATCATTGATGTAGATGACAAACAGTAACAGGCCCAGCACCTAACCCTGAGGCACACCACTAACCACAGGCCTCCAGTCTGAGAAGCAACCTTCCACCATCACCCTCTGCTTCCTTCCATGGAGCCAATTTGCTATCCATTCAACTATCTCTCCTTGGATTCCATGCGACCTAACCTTCCAGAGCAGCCTACCATGTGGAACCTTGTCAAATGCCTTACTGAAATCAATGTACACAACATCTACAGCTTTGCCCTCATCGACCTTTTGGTCATGTCTTCAAAACAATTAATCAGATTTGAGAGACACGACCTCCCACGTACAAAACCATGCTGACTATCCCTAATCAGCCCTTGCCCATCCAAATGCTTGAGTAACCTAACCCTCAGAATATTCTCCAGTAACATTCCAATTACAGATGTTAAGCACACTGTATATAGCACACAGAACTATAGTTCCCAGCATTTTCCCTGCAGCCCTTCTTGAAAAAAGGCACAACATTTGCCACCCTCCAGTCTTCCGGCACCTCTCCTGTATTTAAGGCCGACACGTAAATTTGAAACAAGTTTATTCATGGATAACCCCTTGAGATGGACAGTCATCTCGTTTTCGAGTGGGTCCAACATAGAACATACAGCACAAGACATAACATACATAGAGGCTCTCATTGACCCACCTACCCACACACCAATCCCAAAACCCCTCCATCCCTACTTGTTATAGTTTATAACAATTGTTAATTGGCTTTGCATATCCAATAATAATAATAGTTATGTGTTACAGCATAATGTTGATGCATAATACCATATACCACCTATCATACATCGTACGTTAATACATACTATCAACATTATTACATGATATATTATTTCATGATATTGTGATATAATACAATATAAGACCTTGTTACACTATGCAATACAATAATACATAAGTGTAATGGCCATGCATATACAATAGTTATGCCAAATGATCACACACAGAGCAAGCTAGATAAATTTCAACCAGGGCTCCCGCAATTTCCTCTCTAGTTTCCCACAATGTCCTCAGATATATCTGATCAGGCCCTGGAGATTTGTCTACCTTCAGACACAACCTTCAGTACATCTTTGACTGCTCTCAAGGCACTTCCATTGACTGCCCCAAGTTCCTCTGTCCTACTGTCTTTCTCCTCGTTAAATACAGAGAAATACTCATTGAGGACCTTGCCCATCTCCTCTGACTCCACACAGAGGTGACCACTTTGATTCCCGAGAGGTCCCACTCTCTCTCCAGTTACCTTTTCCCACTTAAGTATTCATAAAGTCTTTTGGGATTGTCCTTAATGCTACCCACCAGGACTATCTTCTGGCCCCTTTTTGCCCTTCTGAGTTCCTTTTTCGTTTTTACTCCTCAGCTCCAAAAACTCCCCCAGGGATGCAATAGACAATGGACAATAGGCAATAGGTGCAGGAGTAGGCCATTTGGCCCTTCGAGCCAGCACCGCCATTCAATGTGATCATGGCTGATCATCCCCAATCAGTACCCCATTCCTCCCTTCGCCTCACCTGCCTTGACTCCGCTATGTTTAAGAGCTCTATCTGACTTGATGCACTTGATCCCAACTGCCCATACCTGTCCCATACATCCTTCTTGTTTTTGATCAATGCCTCAATTTCCCTCGTCAGCCAAACTTTCTTACGTTTGCCTGCTTTGCCCTTCACTCTAACGGGGACGTACATATCCTGAGCTCTCGTTAGCACACTTTTAAAAACATCCCACTTGGCCGATGTTCCTTTCCCCTCAAATAACCTGCTCCAGTCAGCTTGAATGAGACCTTCTCTCATAATGACAGAATTCTGGTCATTATACTTCTTTGCAGATGGCATTAGGAACCAATTGTACATTAATTGATTTACTCCACTTATTTTATTAACTGGGTGTTCGGTTATATCAAATAAAGTAAAGTAATCCCTCGCTATAATGGACCAGGGTGGGAGGGGGGGGGGGGGGGGCGGGGGGGGGGGGGGGGGTTCGGTCATAGGGGTGGGAGCGGCAGCACATGATTGCCAAAGGTTTCATCAGCCCAATGTACTGCACAACCCTGGAAGCTGGATAATTTCCTTGCACAGTTACCAGGACTCGTGGGTGTGATCTATAGGGAGAGGTTGTGAGAAAGTTTAAAGATTTAAAAGTCACAAAATGGATTCAGCTGTAGATTTAGAAGCAATAAAATGGATGCTTATCCTTTCTCCTATTACACTAGCAAGGTTACAGCACAATAACAGAAATGTTTTCACCCTTCTTCTATAACACTAGCGAGATTACAGCACTATAACACTCGATATTTTTGCTCCATGATATAAACAATCAGAAAAATGTTCAGACAACGTTTCTATCCCTCTGCTCTACAGATTGCAATGTACATCAACAAGGTAAAAAAACAAGTGCTTGAGTGCAAAAAAAAATAGCTTCTTCAGCATAACCATATATGGGCTAACCTTTCCTCTATCGGAAGAACCTGCCAATCCTAACAGGCAAGAGGCTGTACAATGCTCTAAGATAAAGAATTGTTGAATTCCTGATTATCAATCAATCAATCAATCAATCAGTTTTATTCGTCACATTGCACATAAAGTGCAAGTGAAATGAATTTGTCAGCAGCGGTACAATGATAAAGAACACACAAACACAATAAAAATTTAACACAAACATCCACCACAGCATTCATCACTGTGGTGGAAGGCACAGATATTGGCCAGTCCTCCTCCATTTTCCCCTGTGGTCGGGACCTCAACCCTCCGCAGCCGTCGCTGCGGGCGTCCAGATGATAAAGGACAAGGTAAAAGTCAAGGTAAGTCCAGGATCGGCTCTTCCCCACCGGAGACCGCGGCTTCAGGCTGGTGTAGGCCGCAGGCCGGCGGTTGAAGATTTAAAATTCGCGCCGCAGCCAGAAGCACCGCAGACTGCAGGGCCGGCGGTCGGAGCTCCATGGTAAGTTCACGCCGGGCCCGCGGTAGAAGTTGGCCGCGGGCCGGCATTCGGAGCTTCTTCTTCCCCCTGGGTCCCCCACGAGGGATCCCGGGCTGCAGACGCCGCGCCAGCTGGAGCTAAGCAGACCGTGGCTTCAGGCTGCCGGCTGCCGCGGGCCAGCGAAATGGAACGCTCCCTTCCAGCGAGCCCCAGCGAGGGCTCGCCCGCTCCATGCCGAGTCCACACTGCACCCGCCGCTGAAGCCCCGGGCGCATCTCTGGGAAAGGCCGCGCCGATCCTTGCTGTTAGGCCACGGGGGAGGCGACCTGGAAAAAGTCGCCTCTCCGTGGAGGAGGCGACCGAAGCGGTTTCCCCTTTACCCCCCCACACCACCCCCCACACAAAACACACAGAGAAACTTCAAAAACATACTGTAAATCATACTAAAAAAACAAAAAAAGGAGAAAAAAACGGACACGCTGCTGATAGGGCTTGCAGCGCCCCCACCGAATTGGATGATATTAGGGTATGAATATATCTGATTGTACATTACCTCTGTGTGTGGGGATAGAGTGACTATAGTCTGGATTTTACATACTGTAAGAGTTGACTGCCACACCCGCCTGGGGGAAATAAAGAGTTTACTGCTTTATTACTAACTTTGGTGTTGTTATCTGGTTGAAGTAAAAACAAACCTTAACAGTTGAGTAGGCTAGGACTCTGTTCCATGGAGTGTAGGAGGATGAGGGGAGATCTTATAGGGGGTGTATAAAATCATGAGAGGAATAGATCGGGTAGATGCACAGAGTCTCTTGCCCAAAGTAGGTGAATCGAGGACCAGAGAACATAAGTTTAAGGTGAGGGAGAAAAGATTTAATAGGAATCTGAGGGGTAATTTTTTCGCACTGGTGGTGGATGTGTGGATTGAGCAGCTGGATGAGGTAGTTGAGACAGAGACTATTGCGATGTTTATGAAACAGTTAGACAGATACATAAAAAAAAAAAAATTTTAATCAAAAAATTTATTCAATTATTAAAAAATAATATTTAGACTACAATAAACCAAGCCAGAACCCACCACCATAATACAACACAAACATATATCTGTAATAACCTACTATACAACTTTGATACAATCCTTATTGAGGATACATTCAACACCCTGCGGAGTCCAGCGGTCCCGGAACTCCCTCATGGTGCCCGTGGACAGGGCGTGTTCCCTTTCTAACCGCACTTGGGCACGGACGTATCCTCGGAAAAGGGACGGCAGCCGGCTCGGGTAGAGCCCTCCACCGCCTGGCGCCGTGACTCGCGGATGGCCATAGACAGGTACATTGGTAGGGTAGGTTTGGAGGGATATGGACCAAATGCCGGCAGATGGGACTAGTGTTGCTGGGACATGTTGGCCAATGTGGGCAAGTTGGACTGAAGGGCCTGTTTCCAAGCTGTATCACTCTATCTTCCAATGCAGTGTATTACATTTGTTGATCACAATGAGGTCTCCTCTACACTTGAGACACCAAAGGGAGATTTGCCGACTTCCTGCACTGAGTCCACAGGGCTGACTGCAGGTTCTCTGTTGCCTAACACTTTAATTCTCCATTCTACTCTCAGTCTGACTTGTCTGTTTGTGGCCTGCTGCACTTTCATGCCAAGGTACAGCCTCAGCTATCTGGACACTTGGAGCATTTTGCACTCAGTAATTAATTGGACAGCTTCAGAAAATCGCTCTGTCAGAATGGGCCTACTCTGCTGCTGGTCATGTATCTGCAATACTGATAAACATTTTAGTCTCTCTGTTGGCATGGCTTGACCTGCTTAGCATTCCCAATGGTTCTGTATTTTGCCGCCTTTATGTTCTCTTATTTATGTGGTCTCTCTTTAACTAATCCTAATTATCCCAAAATTACCCCAGCCTCATCCCATTAGATATTCCCTCTGTCTTATTTATATCTCCATCACCCTCTGCGTAACTTAAAACTAAGTTGTGTTCTCTTTATTTCTATTCTGATGAAGGGTCTTTGACCTGCAATATTAAATGTTTCTCCTCTCACTATTGTTACTTATCCTGCTGTATTTACAGCAGTTTTTGTATTTATTTCAGACTTCCTGCAAAAACAGATTACTTGTTCTTTTATCTCCAGATAATCCAGCACTTCAATGCACAAGGTCTGATATAGTCTGAAACTATAACCTTCTGACTAGTAACTGAGCCAAGGCTAGCCACGGTGGCGCAGCGGTAGAGTTCCTGCTTTACAGCGCTTGCAGCGCCGGAGACCCGGGTTCGATCCTGACTACGGGTGCTGTCTGTACGGAGTTTATACGTTCTCCCCGTGACTGCGTGTGTTTTCTCCGAGATCTTCGGATTCCTCCCACACTTGAAAGACGTAGAGGTATGTAGGTTAATTGGCTTGATGTATGTATAAATTGTCCCTAGTGTAGGATAGTGTTAAAGTGCAGGGGTCGCTGGTTGATGCAGACTGGGTAGGCCCCACCGACCAATATAAAACTATAAAACATTAAAAAATATTGCAAGATTTGACTAATTCTGTTGAAAGTTGATGCTATGCAAAAGCAAATAATTCAAGAATGGGAGTAATTATATCAGAATGTTCCAATTTTCACAGACTTTAAGAGTGCAGTGGTTTTCATAAAGTAAGAATTTTAACAATTAGACCATAATTTCTCCACTAATCCAAATTCATATGTATGAAGATGCTCCAAGACCTTTTAACTCCAGTTCAAGACATACACTTCTTCCAGCTTTATATTTTCATAATCAAGGTGAAGATGGTTGTGAAAATTTGCAACAGGGTCGTATTCGGTTGGCCAGGTGGGCTGAGGAATATTTAATGGAATTTAATACAGAGAAATGTGAGGTGTTGCATTTCGGGAAGTCTAGCATGGGCAGAACCTACACAGTGAATGGTAGGGCTCTGGGGAATGTTATTGAGCAGAGGGATCAAGGTGTGCAGGTACATAGTTCTTTGAAAGTGTAGTCGCAAGTGGATAGGGTGGTCAAAAAGGCTTTTGGCACATTGACCTTCATTAGTATTGAGTATAGAAGTTGGGAGGTTATGTTGCAGTTAGGTAAAATGTTGATGAAGCCGCATTTAGAGTATTTTGGTCAGTTCTGGGCACCGTGTTATAGGAAAGCTGGTGTCAAGCTGGAAAGGGTACAGTGAAAATTTACAAGGATGTTGCCAGGACTCGAGGACAGCACCTATAAGAGGTGGGTGCAGGGAGTACATCGTACCCGGGCCCGGGTTCCAAAAGGGGGCCCGGGACCCAAAGGAGGGGGCCGGGAATTTCCTGAAACTTCAGAAAATGTTTGCATATATTTTGTGAAGACTAGCATTCACATTTTGTGTGAGCCTACATAGTTTTACGTATATTCATTTGTAGAAATTATGATCCACATTATTATGTAGTGTTGGAAAATGTAGAGGTATAATGAATAATATTATTTGCTTTCATCATTGCACCACTGCATCAGTATGATTTAATGAGGATTTAATGGGGAAGCCATGGATCCAGTCTGAGATGGGCCCGCTGCCCACATCGCTTTTGTTTGATTTTGTCCTGAATGTCCATAAAGTATTGATGTACCCTTTAATGGGATATAATAATACCTACGTATGCGTATTATATATAATTATCAAATACTACATAACAATACTTTTTTTAGATGAAATACTGCCCATAAACGTATTAACGAAAAAATAAAATTTTGCCTTCGAGTCTCAAATCAAAAACAGTTGCCAAATATGCGATCAGCTAATGCGTGGCCACTCGTCTTAGTCGTCACACCATCACGCCACGTAAGTAGACAAGGACCTCATGTAAATATTTAACCCAAAGAAGTAGGCTAATATTAGCCAGGCAGGGTAGCCCAGTGTGTGAAACCGAAGGATTTGGGGTTTTAGTATTGGCATGAAGGTAGAATTTGTAATCATGTTTGATGCAGACAGCTAGTTTATTACTGAGGGTGGGATTCACAAAGGTGGTATGGTGTAGAAATATCCCACATGTCTGAAGGTGGTGTGGAGAGAAAAGCTTTATCTTCATCAGAGCAATATCCTGTTGACCTTAACGGTGATGATTTTGGAAAAGAAATGCAAATTTACCCTCAGTAAATAAAGCAAATTTTGTAAATGCCCAAGGTACGTCCGAGGAGGCCTCCAGCTCCATCGATGGGAGGCCACAAAGCGACTGGAGACGAGACCCGGAAACATTGCGTCTCTGGCAAGGTAAGAAACTGAAAAAAAAAGTTTCCCCTTCACCCCCCTCCCCCCACATCGGAGAACATTTACACAAACTTACAATACGCACGACAAAAAATTTAAAAGACGAAAAAACAAACAGTTGACGGGGTTGCCAATCATTCGGCGCCCCCTAGTGGTGAGTTATAGGAAGTTAATGGTCTTCAAAAGAACAAATAATGCCTTATGTGCTCATGATGTGATACACCAGGTATCACGGAGAAGAGGCCTGTCGATTCGCGGGAACTGCTCCACTACATCAAGCGCACCGGCCAGCTGGACTTTGAACTTTGAATAACGGTGCCAAAAATGTCAGTACCCGCATGTGTTGTATAAGCAAAATGAATTTCACTGTGCGGTTGCATACGTGATAAATAATGCACTATTGAACAATTGCGGAAACTAAACCCATACTGGACTACTTTGAGGAACTTCTCAGTTGAAACACGAGTAATCCTGAGCTACATTAACAATATTTCAAAGCTTCATACTGACATTATTTTTGGTAACCAGTTTTCTTGTAACCAGATTTCTTGCCAATACCTGAGGATTTTCAAGAATTCACTGCACCCCTGTCATGAGGCGAGTAAGGTATGTTGCCTGTTCTGTGTTACTAAATTATGAGCTCCTCACTGAAGCAAGTTGGGCTAAATAGGAGTACCTCGAAAATAATGGCACAATATGATGAAACAAAAGAATACTTTGCAATAAAACTCACCACTTCTTATTTTTGCTGCTCTTGGGCTAACAGGATATCAATTATTCATTTGCAAAATTCACTTACAATAAAGGTAAGCATCTATGGTCCTCAACTAAATAATGAGGGTGAAAAGCTTCAATTTATTTTGCTACAATTTACTTTACAAATGATTAATCTTTGAGAATTCATTTGACCTATGGTATTTTACAATCAAATACCTGTCATCGTTCCCATGCTATATCCCATGTTTATCAGTCTACACTAGAATTTAAACCTCCAGCCATTTAAATAACACCAACAGGAATAGTATATATGTACATGAGTTAAGTGCATTGAAATACCCTGAAATCATTTGACTGACTATAATATTATACATCAATACTGGCAGGAATGAAATGCCACTTTGCCACTACTGCCCAGCCCACTATTTTTCTTGTACCATTAAAAAATGTTCATCTCATTTGTTACTTGCATTACCTGGCTATATCCAAATTGCCCACCTTGACTGCTTGAGTACTTGTTAAAATTAATTAATTGGTTGTGAAACACACTTTAACCATGCCTCTCATGATTCAATATACTGCAAAAATGTCACCTTTCAGCCTCCTACACTCCAAAGAAAAAGGATCCAGCCTAGGCACTGTGACACAGCGGTAGAGTTGCTGCCTTGCAGTGCCAGAGACCTGGATTCGATACTGACTACAGGTGCTGTCTGCATGGAGTTTGTTCATTCTCCCTGTGACACCATGGATTTCCTCTGGCGCTCCAGATTCCTCCTACATTTCAAGGACATGCAGGTTTGTAGGTTAATTGGCTTCTGTAACAATTGTCCCTAGTGTGTAGGATAAAACTGGTGTAGGGCCATTGTTGGTCGGCATGGGCTTGGTGAGCCAAATGACCTGGTTCCACATTATATCTCTAAACTAAACCTATCCATCCTCTACATGTAACTCAAACACACAAGTCCAGACACCACATCCAATTTAATGACTTTCTTCCTACAGCTGGGTGTAGACCAGAACTGCACACAGTACTCCAAGTGTGGTCTCATTAAGTAGAAGAGGCTATCCATGGGTGATAGAGTAATTAACCCACTTCATTTAAGTTTAATTATAAATTCAATAGACACATTCCTTGGCTACCTAGAGGGAAGTTAGGATAAGGATACCTTTGTTTCTACATAGAGGTGTGAAAAACCTGAATCACAATGTCAAGCAGTCTTCAATAAACCTGCTTATGATTTCAATGGTGGCAAGAGAGTGTGTGTGGGTAAGTACAAATAGATTAATTGCCTTGAATGGTATTATAATTTTACATCTGATCTGGCAGCTGAAGGAGTGGAAAAATGCTGATTCCGGAAATAAAGCTTTCTCCATTTATATGCATGATTCAGCTTTGGTTCATCCGACTTCTTCTGCAAATCCTTCAAAACTTCTTTGCCCAAATCATACTGATCCTTGCTCCAGGCTCCAATTCCCCCATCTCACTATGACTTGACATCCAATCTCCCTAAAGGCTTTCAAGTCTCTCCATTCCAAATATGAGCCGATCTTACTTAGTTCTCCCTCCTTGCCTTCCAGCTGTGGCTTTGTTCCAAAGCCCAACCTGACACCAAGCCAGACTTTAAGCTTGCCTGAGAGTGGGAAGGAAATCGAGATTGAAATTGTTAGCCAAATCCATTTATTAATTTGAAAGATGCACCCCCTTTTGGCTTTGAAAACAAAGAGCAGGAAAGGTTCTAATAACATGCCCCGCCCTCTAGTGAGAAAACAAAAATCTATATACAAATATTAGTTACCTGTCCCATCTGACTGAGAGTGCCAATTTGCTGTCAGGTTAAAACTGAAATTGTGCTGTGGATCAAGAAGTACTAGGAACAGGATTCATCCTATCCAATATCACTAAAAGTAAGTACGATTCAAACTTATAGAAATATAGAAAACAGGTGCAGGAGTAGGCCATTCGGCCCTTCGAGCCTGCACCGCCATTCAATATGATCATGGCTGATCATCCAACTCAGTATCCTGTACCTGCCTTCTCCATACCCCCTGATCCCTTTAGCCACAAGGGCCACATCTAACTCCCTCTTAAATATAGCCAATGAACTGGCCTCAACTACCTTCTGCGGGAGAGAATTCCAGAGATTCACCACTCTCTGTGTGAAAAAAGTTTTCCTTATCTCGGTCCTAAAAGATTTCCCCCTTATCCTTAAACTGTGACCCCTTGTTCTGGACTTCCCCAACATCGGGAATAATCTTCCTGCATCTAGCTTGTCCAACCCCTTAAGAATTTTGTAAGTTTCTATAAGATCCTCCCTCAATCTTCTAAATTCTAGCGAGTACAAACCGAGTCTATCCAGTCTTTCTTCATATGAAAGTCCTGACATCCCAGCAATCAGTCTGGTGAACCTTCTCTGTACTCCGTCTATGGCAAGAATGTCTTTCCTCAGATTAGGAGACCAAAACTGTACGCAATACTCCAGGTGTGGTCTCACCAAGACCCTGTACAACTGCAGTAGAACCTCCCTGCTCCTATACTCAAATCCTTTTGCTATGAATGCTAACATACCATTCGCCTTCTTCACTGCCTGCTGCACCTGCATGCCTACTTTTAATGACTGGTGTACCATGACACCCAGGTCTCGTTGCATCTCCCCCTTTCCTAATCGGCCTTTCCAAAACAGCTGCTTAACAGCTATTTTGTTAGCTAAACTACATAATATGTTTCAATTTACAGCCAAAATCATCCAGCAGAACATACCAATGGAGAAAATGAAGGGGGGAATACTGTGATAAAGTTCAAAATATAGTTGCAATGTTGACATATTCAGTAAAAATAAAAAATGCTAAATAATAATGGAATGGGATTTAAAACTGAAACACAATTAATCACAAAATATGTCATATAAAATCTCTGAATTTGTACTTATCTACCCACTGTTAACAGTCCATAAAATGAATATTATACATTTTTCAGGAGTGAAAATAAGGAAAGCATAAGGAATGAATATTACTTATTTCACTTCTTGAGCCTGTTCTACCAACTACAAGATACTGTTCTACCAACTACTGATATTCTACCTACAAGTTTCTGTTGAATTATTTAAAGACAATAAATTAAAATCCCAAATATACTAGATTAATTTTTTCAGAACTCCAATGAATTCACCATCCTACCCCTAATATAGTTACTGCACATTCTAGGGGTTAGTAGCAGTTTATCGCATATTGACCACATGTAAGCTAGGTGTGGTGCCAGTGCATGTGGACGAGGTCTGAGAACATTTATTCTGTATTCATCTGTATTCACCAAGCATATGGACATGGAGGATACAGAGTTCTTAAAAGTCTATTTTGATTATTTGGATGATGTTGGCATTAAGGTGGAGGAGTTGCATGTCCTGGAATACCATAGGACAGATAAATATGCGAGGCCAGATGAGATCTATCCCAGAATGTTATGGAAACACAATGAGGAGAATGCTGAGATCTGTTGGAGATGTTTGCATCTGTTAGTCACAGTTTAGTTTAGATTTTAGTGATACGGCGCACCGAGTCCATGCTGATCATTGATCAAGCATTCACAATCGTTTTGTTATCCCACTTTCACACCCAATCCTTATAAACTAAAGGTCCTGTCCCACTTGGGCATCATTTGCACATCATTTATGCGACATCATTTACGCGTCACGCGTCATTTATGCGTGGTGACATAGGCAGTAACGCGCGGTCGCGCGCGGCGCCCCAGGATTTTGGGATGTACAAAATCTTTGCGCGCCATCTGCGTGAATTACTATCTAAATGGCGTCAAGTTGGGAAAATGGGAAGTACAACGGGATCTGGGGTCCTTGTACATCAGTCTATGAAAGTAAGCATGCAGGTTCAGCAGGCAGTGAAGAAAGCGAATGGCATGTTGGCCTTTATAACAAGAGTAATCGAATATAGGAGCAAAAAGGTCCTTCTGCAGTTGTACAGAGCCCTAGTGAGACTACACCTGGAGTATTGTGTGCAGTTTTGGTCCCCTAATTTGAGGAATTTGAGGAAGGACATTCTTGCTATTGAGGGAGTGCAGCGTAGGTTACAAGGTTAATTCCCGGGATGGCGGGACTGTCATATGCTGAGAGTATGGAGCGGCTGGGCTTGTACACTCTGGAGTTTAGAAGGATGAGAGGGACTCTTTGAAACATATAAGATTGTTAAGGGCTTGGACACACTAGAGGCAGGAACAATGTTCCCGATGTTGGGGGAGTCCAGAACCAGGGGCCACAGTTTAAGAATAAGGCGTAAGCCATTTAGAACAGAGATGAGGAAACACTTTCTCTCACAGAGAGTGGTGAGTCTGTGGAATTCTCTGCCTCAGAGGGCAGTGGAGGCAGGTTCTCTGGATGCTTTCAAGAGAGAGCTAGATAGGGCTCTCAAAAATAGCGGAGTTAGGGGATATGGGGAGAAGGCAGGAACGGGATACTGATTGAGGATTTATTTTATTTAGCGAATGCAAAGTCCTTTAGCCAAGCAGTTGCCTCTTGATCTGCTGTATGAAGGGTGACAAGTCCTCCTTTGAGTCTTTGTTGAGGGCATGCTTCAATGATGTGTTGCATTGTTTGCTGCTCTCCACAAGCACACCATGGGGTTGGACTGCTGCCCCATTTGTGAAGGCTGGCCAAGCAGGGGCCATGTCCAGTCCTGAATCTATTCAGCGTCGTCCACTGCTTCCTTGGGAGATTGGTGCCAGGGACCGGTAGGGTGGGGTCTGACACCAGATGTTTATTTGGGACGTCCTTGGACTCCCATTCCGTTTTCCAAGCTGATTGGATGGTGAAATCAGCTGGTGGTGGGTTCTTCCAAATTGGTCGTCTAGATGGAAGTCGAGCAGTGGGTGGGTTGAAGATGTCCATGTGAATTGGCAGATGAGGGGAGTTTTTGGTCTTTTGGAGCATCCTTTGAATGAGGACTACTCGCCGGATGTATGGAGGGGCTATGTTGGATAGGACAGGGAGCCAGGGGAGTGGTGTTGAGCGGATTGTTCCTGTGATGATCCTCATTGTTGAGTTCAATTGGGTATCCACATGGTGTGTGTGGGATGACCTGGACCAAACAGGGGCACAATATTCGGCTGAAGAAAATGCAAGGGCTAGTGCTGAAATGCGCAGTGTGGGGGCTGCTGCCCCCCACTTTGAGCCAGCAAGCTTACTGAGGAGATTGTTTCTGGACTTCACCTTAGCTGCTGTTCTTTTAAGATGTTCCTTGAAGGATAGGGTCCTGTCAAGGGTCACTCCGAGATAGGTTGGAGTGGGGGCATACTTCAGTTTGGTCCTGCTCAGATAGATGTTTGGTTCTCTTGTGGCTTTTGCATTATGGAGGTGGAACACACTAGAGACCGTTTTTGCTGGGCTTGGTTTTAGGCGCCAGGTTTTGCAGTATTCGTCCAGTTTAGCAAGGTCTTCATTGAGCACCTGTTCCAATGTACCAAAATCTGGTGCTTGGAAGGCCAAACAGATGTCATCTGCATAGATGAATTTGCGGGATTTGGTGGTGGGTAGGTCATTTGTGTAAAGGTTGAACAAGGTTGGGGCTAAAACTGACCCTTGCGGGAGCCCATTCTTCTGTATTCTCCATGCACTCTTGTTCTGTCCAAGGTGAACTCTGAACCTGCGGTTGGAGAGCAGAGATTTGATGGTTTCTGATGCCCAGGCAGGGAGTGCTTTGGTGAGTTTTAGGAGGAGGCCTTTGTGCCACACAGTGTCATAGGCTGCGGTGAGATCAAGGACCACTGCCCCGGTCTTCAGTTTGTTCTCGAAGCCGTTTTCAATGCAGGTGGTTAGGGCCAGAACTTGTTCTCCTGTGCTGCGGTCCTTGCGGAAACCTGCCTGATCCACACTGAGAATCTCTTCTACTCCTGGAGATATACGTTGTAGTATAAGGCGTTCTAAGATTTTGAGTGGGACGCAGAGTAGAGAGATTGGGCGGTAGCTTGCTGGTAGTTTTTCGTCTTTGCCAGGTTTTGGTATAGCAATGACCTTTGCTGTCCGCCATATCTTTGGGATGGAGTTAGTCTGTATGGCCCTAGTGTAGAGTTGGGTCAGCCAGGTTAGCGCTCGGGGGCCCAGGTGTTTCATGAACTCTGGAGAGATGTTATCATAACCTGCTGCCTTTCCACATTTCAGGCCCTGCAGGACCTTCTCCAGTTCAGCCACCTCGAAGGGCTCAGGGTTTCTTTCCTTTCCAGGTGTTCGTCGAAGTGTCCTTAGCTCTGTTGCGACAGCTCTTCTGGTGGACTTGTCTTGGGGTGCTTTTGCAATATTCAGTAGGTGGGATGCAACCTGGTTGGGTGTGACAGGAGGTCGGCTTTGGGTAGGGGGTTTCTGTGCAGCTCCTAGGCGGCGGATGAGGCTCCAGCATTTTCTGCTAGAGTGGGTGAAGTTTAGCTCTGCTACTGTCTCCTCCCATTTCCTTTGCCGAGCTGAAGATAGTGATTCAATGAGATGTTCTGCTATCTCAGGGTCCCCTGATGTTTTGTAGGTTTGTAGGAGGGCAGCGCTTTCTCCATCCAGGCATGGGACGTAGAGGGGACGGTAGCCTCTTGGAATTGTTTTGTGGGCAGCTTTATAGATGGCGCTGCAGAAACGGTTGTATGCTTCATCTACAGTGATGGTGTGGAGTGGGATGGTAACAACACTCTGGTCTAGAGTTTCACTGTATTTCTTCCAGTTGGCTTTGCGGAAATTCCAGCGCATCTTTCTTGGACTGTTTATGACTGGGAGGTGTAGGCCGATGTGTATGAGTGAGGGGCGGTGTTGACTGTGGGGGAAATCTTCCAGGATGAGGGTCTGTGCAGGGTAATGGGTTCCATTCAAAGAGCTGACCCAGCACAGGTCAGGAGAGTAGTCCTTGTTCCACCTGGCAGAGTGGAATGTTCCTCTTTGTTTTGGGTCGTGTATGAGAGCAAGGTCATTTCTGGATGCCCAGTCTGAAAGTGCCTCCCCATCATGATCCGCTGCTGGGTAACCCCAGTCAGGGTGGTGGCTGTTAAAGTCTCCCACATAGATGGCAGGGTGGGGAAGGGTGGGTAGGACTTGCAGATCCCAGTTGGCACTTGGTGGCTTGTACACATTGACTGATTGAGGATGATCAGCCATGATCACATTGAATAGCGGTGCTGGCTCGAAAGGCCAAATGTCCTACTCCTGCACCTATTGTCTATTGTGACGCGCAAATGAAGCCCAAGTGGGACAAATGATGCCCAATTGGCCCTTTAGGGACAATTTACAGAGGCCAATTAACCTACAAACTTGCAAGTCTTAAACATGTAGGAGGAAAACGCAACACTCAGGATATGCACTCATTCTCAGGGATAACATGCAAACTCCACACAAACAGCATCAGAGGTCATGATCGAACCTACACTGTGAGGCAGGAGCTCTACCATCTGCATCACTGTGCACCACAAGTACCAGATTTCTAGGTGGGTTATGTTAGACTAAAAAGCTGGAGAAACCCAGCAGGTGAGGCAGCATCTATGGAGATAAGGATTAGGCAACGTTTCGGGTCGAGACCCTTCTTTAGACTGATCTGAAGGGTTTTGAACCGAAACGTCGCCCCTTCCTATGCTCCATAGATGCTGCCTCACCTGCTGAGTTTCTCCAGCTTTGTCTACCTTCGATTTTCCCAGCATCTGCAGTTCTTTCTTAAACAGATAGGTTATATTGTTTCTTTAGGGGCAGCAGGGATAAAACCAGTGAGCCTAATATTAGTGGTAGAGAAATTATTGGAGAAAATTCTAAAGAAAAACCTAGATTTACATTCATTTGTTAAGCAGGGGCCTAAATCTGTCTGAATACAGGAATCTGAAGAAAGGACCCGAACTGAAAAGTCACCTGTCCAATTTACCTTCAGAGACGCTGCCTGACCCACTGCATTCCTCTTAAGAATATAAGATTATAGCATCTGCATTCTCTTATGTCTCTGTATAAAGACATTGTCAGATATTATGCTGACTAAATGACTTTAAGATTTAATTTGCGATCAATTTTCGGTAAATCGAGTTTCACTGTACTTTAATTAGTACACGTGACAATAATACCGTTGAACCTTTTGAACAACCAGCAAGAATCAGAATATTCAGGAGAGAAACTATTTGCATGAAGGCGAGAAAAGAAAACAACAACAAAAAATCACAGATGAACATGGATAAGATAACACAGTGAACTAACCAGCCACCTAACCCAATAGAGGACCAAGAAACCAAGAAACCAAGAATCCAAACAGCAGAGTTTAAAACCAACAGAGCCAACAACATTTGTAAATCAAAGTAATGGTAATTATAAAAGTTGCTGTGAGATTACAACAATGTAAAACACAATCAGTTAACCAGTATATTTTTGGGAAGGAACATGTTAACGCTGAGTTGTGCCAGTGGTGGTATTTAAAAAAAAAATGTTTCAAGGGCAATTTAAAACTTACAATGTCTTAAACATTGCCATCCCATACAAGAACAAAATTCTTATTAGCACCTTACTTGAAAACACATTTTATGAACCCAAAATGAAGTTGCAATTCTTCGGTGCTTTGGCTGTGGTCTTGTACCAGTCTACAATACAATGTGCACGGAATGGATTCTGATAGCAATAAGCATAGTTAATCTTAAATTCTTGCACCGTTATGCCCACTTTATTGTTATTAAAGAAAATTAAATATCTTTCTTTCCCCGTTCTCAGGGAGCAAAAAACATGATTATTTGCTCATGGAAAAACTGTTTGTCTTTGCAATATCCTTAATAGTGTTCCACACCACCATTGCCTTAAAAAGACACAAACTATTATGGAATGCATGGAATTGAAACCAGAGAGAAATCTGTACTTTATTATAATCGTTTTTCAACTATTTTGGTCCTTTCCAAAAATCATTTTGTCAATTGATCCCATATTTTCTCATTCCGCAACATCGCACCCCATTTCCCATTATAGTTCGAAGATAGACACAAAAAGCTGGAGTAACTCAGCAGGACAGGCAGCATCTCTGGAGAGAAGGAATGGGTGACGTTCGGGTTGAGACCCTTCCTATTATAGTCCAATTGTTGTTAATTTGCTTAATCCGAGTACTGCATGTAATAATTACAAAGTATGTGCAACAGCTGGCTAACAATGTTTAAAACATATTAATAAAGAGAGACATATCATGTTCATTTCCTATGTTAATTCAGACACGATCTTTATGCCTATCATACAGTGCTCTATGCTGCCCTAAAACATTTAAATACGCCAAGTTAGTTTTACAGTTAAACAACAATTCAAAGAAGAATTGAATATAAAATGCAGGACCTGTTCCTGTCCCCTTTCTGCTGAGACTGTTCGCTCCGCAACTCCCTAGTCAACTCGTCCCTTCCCACTCAAACTACCCCCTCCCCAGGTACGTTCCCCTGCAACCACAGGAGATGCAACACCTGAGCCTATACCTCCTCCCTCGACTCTGTCCAGGGATCCCAACTGTCCTATCAGGTGAGGTGGGGGTTCACTTGCACCTCTTCCAACCTCATGTACTGTAACCGCTGTTCCAGGTGTGGACTCCTATATATCGGCGAGACCAAGCACAGACTGGACGATCATTTCGCTGAACACCTTTGCTCAGTCTGCCTGGACCTACCTGATCTCCCAGTTGCCAAACACTTTAAATCCCCTTCCTATACTGACTTTTCTATCCTGGGCCTCATCCACTGTCAGAGTGAGGCCAAACGCAAATTGGAGGGACAGCACCACATATTCGGCTGTGGGGAATGTGGTAACGAGTACGAACAGTAGAACTCAAGAGGACCACAGTCAAACTAGTATGACGGATAGAGTGGGAGGGACCGTGAGAGAGGGGATGCAAGGGTTAGTGAAATCATAATGAAGCTGCCCAAGCTGGGTGGGAAGGGATGTGTTTGATGAATTTGAGTGCAGGATGGAAATTGGTAGTGGTTAATGAAGTGAAGTTCATGTACAGTCTTTCCACTGACTGGACAGCATGCAACAAAAAAGCTTTTCACTGTACCTCGGTATATGTGATAATAAACTAAACTAAGAGCGAACACCCATGGTGGGGCATCTGTCATTATTTTGGCTTCTTCTTCAAGACAGCATGAAATGTAGATGGAGTCAATGGTGGAGTCTGGTCTGTGTGATGGACTGGGCTATATCTACAACACTATGCAATTTCTTGCTGTTCCCAACCAAGCTGTGATATAGCCCAAAGCACACTGCATCTGTATGAGTTTGTAAGAGCCATTGAAGATACGCCAAATTTCCTCAGTCAGTAAGTGGTGTGCCTTTTAAACAATGTGGTTGGTCCACAACAGATCATATGTAATATTAACACCAAGGAACCTCAACCATTTCCACTTCAGCACCATTAATGCTGATTGGGGAATATACTCCCCCATGCTTCCTGAAGTTAATGATCAACTCCTTCTTCTTACTAACATTGAGGAAGAGGTTATTGTCCTGATATATTACTAAGTCCTCTATCTACTTCCAATATTCTTTCTCATCATTGTTCATGATCCAGCCCACCACAGTGATGTCATCTGCAAACGTAATGGGGCATCTTTATTGGTATGGACATGTTGGGTCAAGGACCTTGTTCTGTGCCAAATTACTTGATGACTACTACAGCACTCCTCATTGAACGCATCTATGAGTCATACAGCATGGAAACAGGCCCTTCGGCCCACTTGCCCACGCTGATCAACGTGCCCCATCTACACTAGTCCCACTTGCCTGCATTTGGCCTATATCCCTCTAAACATATCCTGTCCAAATGCTTTTTTAAACGTTGTGATAGTAACCACCTCAACTACCTCCTATGGCAGCTCATTCCATATACCTACATACAGAGCATTCAGAAAGTATTCAGACCCCTTCACTTTTTCCACATTTTGTTATGTTACAGCCTGATTCTAAGACGGATGAAATTCATTTTTTTAATCATCAATCTACACACAATATCCCATAATTAAAAAGTGAAAACAGGTGGTTAGACATTTTTTGCAAAGTAATTAAAAAGAAATAACTGAAATATCACATAAGTATTCAGACCCTTTACTCAGTACTTTGTTGAGGCACTTTTGGCAGCGAGTACAGCCTCAAGTCTTCTTGGGTATGACGCTACACTCTGGAGCAGGTTTTCATCCAACCTGACTAGTCTCCGTTCCTCCCGCTGAAAAACATCCCCCACAGCATGATGCTGCCACCACCATGCTTCACCGTAGGTATGGTATTGGCCAGGTGATGAGCGGTGCCTGATTTCTTCCAGACATGACACTTGGCATTCAGGCCAAAGATTTCAATCTTGGTTTCATCAGACCAGAGAATCTTGTTTTTTATGCCTTTTGGCAAACTCCAAGCGGGCTGTCATGTGCCTTTTACTGAGAAGTGGCTTCCATCTGGCCACTCTACCATAAAGGCCTGCTTGGTGGAGTGCTGCAGATATAGTTGTCCTTCTGCAAGGTTCTCCCAACTCCACAGAGGAACTCTGGAGCTCTGATGGACTGACCATCAGGTTCTTGGTCACCTTCCCTGATTGCTTAGTTTGTCCGAGCGGCCAGCTCGATGAAGGGTCCTGGTGGTTCCAAAGTTCTTCCATGTAAGAATGATGAAGCACTGCGCTCGTCCGGACCTGCAATGCTGCAGAAATTGTTTTATACCCTTCCCCAGATCAGCCATGATCACAATGAATGGCGGTGCTGGCTTGAAGGGCCAAATGGCCTCCTTCTGCACCTATTTTCTATGTTTCTATGTATGTTTCTATGTCTCGACACAATCCTGTCTCGGAGGTCTACAGACCATTCTTTTGTCTTCATGGCCTGGTTTTTGCTCTAACATGCACTGTCAACTGTAGGACCTTATATAGACAGGTGTGTGTGTTTCCAATTAATTTAATTTACCACTGGTGGACTCCAATCAAGTTGTAATCTCAAGGATAATCAATGGAACCAGGATGAACCTAAGCTCAATTTTGAGTATCATAGCAAAGGGTCTGAATACTTATGTAAATGTGATATTTCAGTTATTTATTTTTAATTACTTTGCAAAAATTTCTAAACACTTGTTTTCACTTCTTCATTCTGGGGTATTGTGTGTAGATTGATGATAAAAAAATGAATTTTATCCATTTTAAAATAAGGCTGTAACGTAACAAAATGTGGAAAAGGTGAAGGGGTCTGAATACTATCTGAATGAACTGTATACTTACATGAAGCTGTCATCATGATCTTATTTGTGCTCCCATTTAAACATAATTTTACTCGATCTCCAGCACTGGACAGACTTAAAGTCAATTATTGGTCAATATTTTATATAGACTGGATATAAATGAAAATGAAAATTGTTGGAAAATTAAAAACCATTTTCTGAATAGTAATATCTTAGAAACCACATTTGAAAAAGAGAAGGCTTTAGCTCCATCTGGCATCTTTCCTGTATCTGAGACTGTCTCATGTTCTCAGTATGTCAAAGGATTGATATTTGATATTGCACCCAATCACCGCACCCAAAAACCTCCTTGGACCTCAAACCTTCCTAAGCTCCCAATTCTGGCCAGTGTCCAGCTGTGCACCCAAGTAAGCCACTTTAATGCCCTTGTAGGTGGATTCCCAGCAGCAAAGTCCCTACTGAACTCGGGAAAATTAGGACATTCCAACATACTCTCTGCGAATGTTTATCGAGGAGTTTATAAGAAATCTCTATTTTCTCAATATTATGTGATTTAATGTAAAAAAAATCTAATTTGATGAGTTCAAACCTCGGTGCTGGGACCAGAACTATTTACAATATAGATTAATGACTTAAATGAAGGGATTAAAAGTGACATTAGCAAATTTACAGATGACACAAAGCTGGGTGGCAGTGTGAACAGTGTGAAGAGGATGCTATGAGGGTGGAGGGTGACTTGGACAGGTTGGGTGAGTGGGTAGATTCATGGCAGGACCGCTGAGTCTGGGGAGCTGGGGGTGAGCCATGTCTCTGTGAAACAGAACACAGAGCATTCCATCAGCTCTCTTTGGTGAAGCAGCCTTGCTCTTAAATCCTCCACTTTATTTTCAAGGGACTGTACATTGGCCAGGGGGATGGGAGGGAGAGGGAGTCGAAGTCCCCTGCGCTTCAGTCTGACCTGAAGTCCTGCCCATCGACCATGTTTTCAGACACAATGGAGGCCTCCCCATAGTTTGCAGGTACTGTATTCACTGTACCTGTTGTTTCTGCAGTGTGTCAGCGCTGGAACTGGGATTCCCTTGCAGATGGCAGCTCCAGCTCCATTGCGAACGGTAGTTCCCTCATAGACGGCAGCTCCAGCTCCATTGTTCCTGGGAGATCCTGCTCGTCGGCTCCGGAGGTCTCCCCGGTGTTTCCAGGTACAGTACCTGTGATCCTCAGTCGGGTCGGGTGCTCTCCAGCGATCGACGGATCGTTTACAGTCTGTGGTGATGAAGTGCTTTGAGAGATTGATCATGCCGCAAATTAACTCCTACCTCGACAAGAACCTCGACCAACTACAGTTCGCTAACCGCCACAACAGATCAACGGTGGATGCAATCTCACTGGTTCTCCACTCCGCTCGGCACCACTTGGACAACAAAAACTCATATGTCAGGCTGTTATTCATTGACTACAGCTCGGCATTTAATACCATCATCCCTTCAAAGCTGGTTACCAAGCTCTCAGATCTGGGTCTCTGCGCATCCCTCTGCAATTGGATCCTCGACTTCCTCATTCACAGACCACAGTCTGTCTGTATTGGTGGACAGACAGAAATACAGACAGATTGGTGGAAATGTGTCATCCTCGATAACTATCAGCACGGGAGCACCTTGAGGCTGCATGCTCAGCCCCCTGCTTTACTCACTCTATACTCATGACTGCGTATCCGGACATAGTGCAAACTCCATCATCAAGTTCGCTGACGACACCACTGTTGTGGGACGTATCACTGATGGGGATGAGTCAGAGTATAGAAGAGAGATCGACCGATTGACTAAATTGTGCCATCACAATACCTTGGCCCTCAACACCAGCAAAACCAAGGAACTGATTGTAGACTTTGGAAGCGGTAGGATGGGGACCCACAATCCCGTTTATATCAACGGGTCTATGGTGAAAAGGGTCAAGAACTTCAAATTCCTGGGCGTGCATGTTTCCTCTACTTGTTGAGAAGATTATGGAGAGTCAGTATGTCAAGGAGGACGCTCTTGAACTTCTACAGGTGTAGAGTAGATAGCATGCTGACTGGTTGCATCGTGGCTTGATTCGACAACTTGAGCATCCAGGAGCGGAAAAGGCTGCAAAAAGTTATAAATACTGCCCAGGCCATCACCGGCTCTGACCTCCCTACCATCGATGGGATCTATCGCAGTCGCTGCCTCAAAAAGGCAGCCAACATAATCAAGGACCCACACCCCCAAAAAAAAAAAAAAAAAAAGCAGTCTGAAGAAGGGTTTCGGCCCGAAACGTCGCCTATTTCCTTCGCTCCATAGATGCTGCTGCACCCGCTGAGTTTCCCCAGCAATTTTGTGTACCTAAGGACCCACACCATCCTGGCCACACACTCATCTCTCCGCTGCCATCAGGTAGTAGGTACAGGAGCCTGAAATCTGCAACATCCAGGTTCAGAAACAGCCTCTTCCCCACAGCCATCAGACTATTAAACACAACTTCAAACAAACTCTGAACTATAACACTATAACACAACAGCCCATCGCACTTTATCTGTTCATTTATTTGTATATATATGGTCTATGGTATATAGACACACTGATCTGTCCTGTATTTATGCCTACAATATTCTGGTGTGCTGCAGCAAGCAAGAATTTCAATGTCCCACATGACAATAAACTATCTTGACTTGGATGATAGGCTGATGAAGCATCGTTGAGATTGGACATAGAGTTATGGCTGAAAGGTGAGAAATAGCTCACAGTGCGGGGAAATGACATTGAACATATTTAATAATTTACACTAATAAAAGCACCGAGGGCAGTCTGAAATATATGAGGGATAGTAAGATGCCAATGTAAATGTGCTCAGAATTACCCTTTCTTTTACCTCTTTAAATTAGATCTGCACAAGAACATTAACATTTTGTTTTTTTTATCCAGAGTTCTTACTCACCAGAGCATCAGTGAGGAAAGCAATTGTATCCAAAATAGTAAGATTCATGAATAGAAAGCCACATTACACTGTGTTTTTAGGATTTCTCAAGCCCACATGATGGATGTGATATAAAGGTTCATTTTACTTCGGAGTCACGTGAGTGATTCCGTGAAGCAGACCCGCCAGTGCGCATGCACGTCATTATGTCGTTCGCATGGCAAGGCACCGGACGTGCAGGGCTTCGCTTCTGCCGACAGTAAGGTGAAACCTGCAGGTAAGAGTTTTATTACTTATCAGGGTTGATATTCGTGCTTGAACTTCTCTTCACAGAAGTATCCTGCAGGATTTGGCGAAGTCCAGCGAGTGGACCGACTATGGGCTGTGGGGAGACCCCGGTTCCGACCGTGGAAGCGGATAGTCGGGTGATGTCGGGATTTTCGCGTTTAAAGCCACTGACAAACAGTCAGTGTTTCAAACCTGCTGTGTTCCCAGGGTCGGGTAAAACACGCAGGTGGGCGGGGCTACCGCCAGAGTTGCTGACAGTGAGGTCAGTGGCTCACAGAATCATTGATCTGTGGGCCCCAGTCATGGGGTGCGATCACAGATAGTCAAACAGCCCTATTGAACAAGGAGTAGTCGGGCTGAAAGGATTCCCTTGGGGAAATAAATATGTATTTGTGTGCTTTTTGTTGTTATTTTTTAACCCTTCACAGGCACCAGCGCGGGCCTAGGGTACAGGCCGCGCCAGCAGCACCTGAGACAGGACTGCTTAGAGTGTGAGCGTGGGCCTATGGTACAGGCCGCGCCAGCAGCACCTGGGACAGGACTGCTTAGTGTATGAGCGCGCCCCTATGTTTCAGGCCGCACCAGCAGCGCCTGGGACAGGACTGCTCAATGTGTCAGCGCGGGCCTATGGTACAGGCCGCTCCAGCAGCGCCTGGGACAGGGCTGCATAGTGTGTGAGCGCACCAGCCGTATTGGCGCATGGAGGCTGTGAGGATTTAAATCTCCAGGTAATTGCCACAAACTTAGCTGAAGTTTGGGTTGTTTTGCTGTGGTGCTGTGCTGTGTATTTCTTCCAGGACAACGCCATGGACAAGACGATCAAGGGAAAGAGGCAAGCCGCAAGAAAATCGGTAGACAGCCGCGGGAGTGTGGTCTGTGAACGGCTGCCTCATACCCCTGCACAGTCACCGGTCGGGAGCGGGGCGACTGCAGACTTGGATGCTGCAAAGCACAGAGCCAGCGCCAGTCGGGCGTAAGGCCACCAGCAAGTCTGTTAGGCCCACTGACTAGCCAGAGTCAGGAGCGGAGAATTCCCCTCCGGGGCTGGATACCGTTTTTTCAACGGTTATCCCAAATGGAGCATCTCTTGCAGAGGTTGTTTCCCCAGGGCACACTCCAGGAGCAGGAGTGGTGTCGGCGGTATGCTGGAGAAGAGGCCGAGCCTGCAGCACCTAGTAAAGGGCTGCTCGATAGCACCCTCATTGATGAGGCGCGTGTCATGGGTCAGCTGAGTTCTGACCCCGACTCTGACGGTGAGTTCAATCAAGGCGAAGAACGGCAGCTGCCAGATGTCCCATCCCTGGCAGTACAATTTGCTGTCCCGTCAGATTCAGGAGAGCCACTGGGAGATGAGTTGGCCTCCACGATAAATTATTTACTCTCCCATCAGCTACAGAAGCTCACGATGGATGAGACAACAAAGAAACACGAGACCCCGGGGAACTGCGTGTTGCCTTAAGGTGCTGGCAGTGAACCAGCTGATATGGGGTCAGATGGGTGTGGCATGCGTGCCCAGGAAATGAAGCTGCAATGAATGCTGCTGGGCTCAGGAATTACTGCGTTCGCTAGAAAGGGCAGCTGTCCGAGACGCAGCAAGGTTAAGCCACCGGTGGTCGGCAAATCTGAGAAGGTATCCCTACAAGAGAGGTACAGATTCCGGGTTTGGACCAGGAACAAGCCGGCCGTCGATGCAGATGCGCAGCTGGCGCTCTGCAGCGGGACCACGGATGAACGGCAGAGTTCATCATTTGGCGAGTTCATCAATTGGGCTGCATCGGCAGTGGGCGGTTCACTGAAGCTGGTGGCAGCATGACAACTGGGCACAGGTTCCACGCACCCTACCAGTCCTACTCAACAAGGTGGGTCTGGCACTTCCAAAACATGGGTAAGTGGACCACTCACAAGTTGGTAATATTTACACTTGTTTGTACAGCATACAAAGGATAAAAGCATGCTTAGAAGGCACAATGCTAGCATTTCAAACAAGTTTGGAATGAGAGCCAGAATTGTTGGTTTTCCAGACAGGCTCAAAAATTGGGCAGAGTTGTCGTGCAAAGCACCCATGGAATGATGGCTGGAGTGGCCTGTTCATTATGAAAAAGACCATTTGACTGTACTAATAACAGTAAAACATTGCAAAATGGGATAAACTATATTCCTAGCTTATTTAACAAATTATAAAAGCGGTGTTTCGACTCGGAGTTCGAAAACACTTGTTATGTTTGTCTGGATGATATTCTAACGCTGTATTTTGGTAAAAATCACCGGTTCAGTCTCAAACTATATTTGAGAAATTGGGCTCAGCCATCCAGCTAACTTTAAGTTGTTACCTAATAGACTTGTTGGTCATTGGGATTTATCTTTAACTATTGATTAGTTATGACTCCGCCTTGGGGCATGAGATGGGAGTTAATAGAAACCTGTTAAAGCTCAATTCTATTCATCTAGAGTATTGGCAATATAGTAGCTGTGACTCAGCTGTGCAAGTCAGGAAAGTAGCAATCTCTCTAATGACATGTGGGTGATTGTTAACAAGCTTATGCTTTGAACAGCTGAAGCTACCTAAGTCCACAATGATGAACAAACTGTATTCAGCATTGCTCCAGCTAAGTGCTCTAAGATGGGAAACAATTTGTGAATGTCATCTCTAGTTGGAGGTGCAGGAGTTTTGCATGAGTTGCCAATTCTTCAGTTGTTGGTATCAACTAGCTATAGACGCCAGACGCATCCCATGGGTAAAGGGCTATTGAGCGAATACATAATCTACAAACCCAACTTCAAGTTGATACAATACGGCGGTGGCAGATGTTAGTCACATGGCAATCAAGTAAAGGATTCAGGACAACACAGAATAAGTGTTGAATCACAAAGTATTTATGAAAATATGGTTCATGCTTTTTCACTGATTGCAAAAATATGTGGTATAACAGTGGTGAGAGATACATTCTCGCCACAAGAAGGAGGAATGTTCTTTTATGCCTTTCTCCATTTTGCCTCATCAGTAGGGTCTTGAAATAAAGTCAGCAAGATCTCGCTTTAGTTTTCATACTGTCTGACTGGCTGTGCAGACATGCTTCCCGCTTCCGTCGGGCATGATAATCCAACTGTATAAGGTTAGTCTAAAGAAATGAAAACTTTGCTGGTTCAAACTTTGGTTCAGGAAACCAGCCTCTGCATAAAAAAACAATTATTGATTTACACATTCTCAATGGACTGCCTTACGGCTCAGGTTGTCACATCGAGCCATTCATGTGCTCACTGCAGGTTGCAGGGAGAGCATCAGAAAAGCAGTACTTTCCTATTCAGGAGTTGGGAAGGGGATTTGTTTAATCTTAATGTTACATTTAATATGGTACAGATTACTGACGTCTTCCAGTCGGGTTTTATTTCAAACCCGGATATCGAGTTTGTAAAAGATGTCTTTAACACAAGTTCTCCCAGTACACATATACGCAGTATGGGATATTGACATTGGGTTAACAATACTTCACCAAAGCCAGCTACATCCTTAGTCATGACACTAGGATCAGCACAACGAGGGCAGACATTGCTGAAGCTGCGGCTAGATAGGATGGAAGTGGCTGCAGATGCCATTATGTTCTACATTCTCATCTACACAAGCAGAGCAGACCAAGGGTGGCAGGATTTAAGATCGTATTTCGACATACCCCACGGACTCACGTTTATGTGTGAGGGCAGGTTTGCTAGCATTGTTTTTTAGTCACAAACAATCACACAAGAAAAAGTCAGTTCAGACTATTTCAAGGTGGCTGAAGCAGGTTCTGGTTTTATGCAGGTATTGAATTCCTTTTATTCCTTTTATTTGTCATCCAGACCGAAGTCTGAACGAAATTTAAGCAGTCATACATATAATACAATACAATAAAAAACTACAATAAACACATATTAACATCCACCACAGTGAGTCCACCCAACATCTCCTCACTGTGATGGAGGCAAAAGTCTTAGGGCTGCAGTCTCTTCCCTCCTCTTCTCCTTCTGCGCTGAGGCGATACCCCCCGGGCGATGTTAAAACCTGTCCTTGCGGCTCAAACACCGCGGCCCGGGGTAGTCGAAGCTGCCGCTCACCAGACCCGCTGACGCAGCCGCTGGCCCGCGGCCGAACCCCCGGTCTCAGGCCACCGCCACCAGAACTGCCGTCCCAGCCCCCGGAGCATCGTTCCAGCCCCGAGCCGGATCGCCCTCACGTGAGTACTGCCACCGTCTCAGCCTCGCGCCAGGCCGCCGCTCCTCCCTCGCGCCAGGCCGCCCCGACCGGGCGCCGCTCCTCCCTCAGGCTGGGCCGCCCCGACTGGGCGCCGCTCCTCCCTCAGGCTGGGCCGCCCCGACCGGGCGCCGCTCCTCCCTCAGGCTGGGCCGCCCCGACCGGGCACCGCTCCTCCCTCAGGCTGGGCCGCCCCGACCGGGCACCGCTTCTCCCTCAGGCTGGGCCGCCCCGACCGGGCACCGCTCCGCCCTCAGGCTGTGAACGCCGTACCTCCCCGAGCTCGGCTACTCCGACGGGAGCACCGTTCCTTCCTCGGGCCGGCCGTCCTCACGGTAGCGTCACAGCCCCTCACGAAAACCCTGTTCCAGCCCCGAGCCGGGCCGTCCTCACGGGAGCGAGCTCAGTGCGAGTCCTGGCAGGCTCTGCCTCCTGAGCCTCGAGGTCGCCAGCTCCGCCACTAGGCCTCAGCACAGACGGAGACAGAGAAGGGGAATACGACAAAAAAGTCGCATTCCCCCGCAGGGAGAGACAGCAAGCCCCGTTTCAACCCCCCCCCCCCCCAAAACACAAACTAAAAACCAAAAACCAAGACTAACCAAAACGAAAATAAACAACCCAAAAAACACAAAACAAACAGGACTGCCGGAAAGCCGCTGCAGCCAGAGCCGCGCCGCCACTAGATTGACACTGATGATTTTACATCTCATTCCATCAGGGCGGAATGGACGTTCCCATCAGCCATATCCTCGTGACCGCAGGATGGTCAAGTGAATGCATTTACAAAAATGTTTTACCATAGGCTGATTGCCGAAACCGGGCTGTTTGCCCATTCTGTTTTGCGTTCACTTTTAGCCTCCCGTGACATAGAGGGGTTGCTATTGATTGCTTTATTCACATAAGTCATTAATACATTTGAATCAATGTTATGGTTAATGCATTGTTGATTATTCACTCATTCTGAGACAATCGATGCAGTGAGACGCCGGGATTTGAATCAGCGGCATGAAATCACAGAGCTTTGAACTCTTCACGGAATCACTCGCGTGACTCCGAAGTAAAATAGTAAGATTAAATGAGAACTAACCAGTTTGAAGTTTGATCTTTATTTTATGAGGAGTTACGTTGGTGATTACGTGCCCACCACGCCCAACCCTCTCTCTCATAAAGGTCATATGGTAGTTCTCATGTTGCTGATCTTACTATGTTACTTCAAATATTCTGTTATCTGTGATCGCTGCTTTGAAGCTTGACGTGCATGCGGACTGGCGGGTCTTCTTCACGTAATCACCAACGTAACTCCTCATAAAATAAAGATCAAACTTCAAACTGGTAAGTTCTTGTTTAATCTTACTATTATATAGACAAAATCATGGGTGGGCAGACCCTACACCTTAAGATGGCTTCTGGATATGAGATGAATAAGGTTTTGCAGCATTCTGGCCGCACTCATTCATTTGAAAATGATATTCAGATGCATGATTTAAATTGATATACATATCACAGTAATATGTCATGCTGTAATTTTCTTCTTGTCCCATAACACTTTTACTTAATAGACAATAGACAATAGTGCAGGAGTAGGTCATTCGAGCCAGCACCGCCATTCAATGTGATCATGGCTGATCATCCAGAAGCAGTACACCGTTCCTGCCTTCTCCCCCATATTCCCTGACTCCGCTATCTTTAAGAACTCTATCTAACTCTCTCTTAAAAGCATCCAGAGAATTGGCTCCACTGCCTTCTGAGGCAGAGAATTCCACAGATTCACAACCCTTTGTGTGAAATAGTTTTTCCTCATCTCTGTTCTAAATGGCTTACCTCTTATTCTTAAACTTAAGAAGGATGAGAGGGTATCTTATTGAAACATCTAAGATTATTAAGGGTTTGGACACGCTAGAGGCAGGAGGCATGTTCCCAATGTTGGGGGAGTCCAAACATTGGGAACATGCCTCCTGCCTCTAGCGTGTCCAAACCCTTAATAATCTTAGATGTTTCAATAAGATACCCTCTCATCCTTCTGAATTCCAGAGTATACAAGCCCAGCCGCAACATTCTATTAACATATGACAGTCCTGTCTTCCCAGGAATTAACCTCGTGAACCAATGCTGCACTTCCTCAATAGCAAGAATGTCTTTCCCCAATTTGGAGCCGAAAACTGCACACAATACTCCAGGTGTGGTCTCACTAGGGCCCTGTACATCTGCAGAAGAACCTCTTTGCTCCTATACTCAACTCCTCTTGTTATGAAGGCCAACATGCCATTCGCTTTCTTCCCTGCCTGCTGTACCTGCATGCTTACAGTGACTGATGTACAAGGACCTCCAGATACCGTTGTACTTCCCCTTTTCCCAACTTGACACCATTCAGATAATAATCTGCCTTCCTGTTTTTGCCACCAAAGTGGATAACCTCACATTTATCCACATTAAACTGCACCTGCCATGCCTCTGCCCACTCACCCAACCTGTTCAAGTCACCCTGCATCCTCATAGCATCCTCCTCACAGTTCACACTGCCACCCAGCTTTGTGTCATCTGCAATTTGCTAATGTAACTTTATCTAAATCATTAATGTATATCTAAATCATTGATGTATATTGTAAATAGCTGTGGTCCCAACACAAAGCCTTGCGGCACCCCACTAGTTACTGCCTGCCATTCTCTAAGGGACCCGTTAATCCCTACCCTTTGTTTCCTGTCTGCCAACCACTTCTCTATCCATGTCAGTACCCTACCCCTAATACCATGTGCTCTAATTGTGCCCACTAATCTCCTATGTGGGACCTTATCAAATACTTTTTGAACGTCCGGGTACACTACATCCACTGGCTCCCCCTTGTCCATTTTCCTAGGTACATCCTCAAAAAATTTGAGAAGATTAGTCAAGCATGATTTCCCCTTCGTAAATCCATGCTGACTCGAACCGATCCTGTTACTGCTATCCAAATGTGCGGCTATCTCATCTTTTATAATTGACTCCAGCAACTTCCCCACCACCGATGTCAGGCTAACTGGTCTATAATTCCCTGTTTTCTCTCTCCCGCCTTTCTTAAAAAGTGGGATAACATTAGCTTGTAGCGGATGTGGAGCTTTCCGTTAAACAACGAGGCAGACATGAAGTTTGTCCGAAAATACTGTTCTTTATTGCTACACTAATTCTCCTCACCAACCCTGTGCGCGCGTGGTTAACCCCTTAAATATACCCCAGGGGCATACTGTGACCCCTACCTCTCGTCACCAGGACATGTGACTCCCCCAAGAGCTGAAGGTTATGTAAAGTGCATGGCCTACACCCAATGCTTCACTTTGAGAACTGTGAAAATCATCAATTTTAATTGATTCTTCTCTAAAGCCAAGTATTCTAACTACCCACTTACCTATTACTCCAAGACCTGTAACACAAAATCCCTTCACCCAGTCTTTCCAATTCAACATCTCCATAGCTCCAAGGCCTGTTGTATTAAATCTTGTTTCTTGCCAAATACCAACACCCCAACCCCATCTTTCCCTCTACCACACCAATGGGGATTGGAAAGCAGTGACGGGATTGGTTAGTCAACATGGATTTATGAAGGGGAAATCATGCTTGACTAATCTTTTGGAATTTTTTGAGGATGTAACAAATAGAATGGATAAGGGAGAGCCAGTGGATGTCGTGTATCTGGACTTTCAAAAAGCCTTTGACATGGTCCCACACAAGAGATTAGTGTGCAAAATTAGAGCACGTGGTATTGGGGGTAGGGTATTTACATGGATAGAAAACTTTTTGGCAGACAGGAAGCAAAGTGTAGGAATTAATGGGTTATTTTCAGAATGGCAGGCAGTGACTAGTGGGGTGCCGCAAGGCTCGGTGCTGGACCGGATGTTTACAATATATATTAACGATTTAGACGAGGGAATTAAAGGTAACATCTCTAGATTTGTGGATGACACAAAGCTGGGTGGCAGTGTGAGCTGCGAGGAGGATGCTATGAGGCTGCAGGGTGACTTGGACAGGTTGGGTGAGCGGGCAGATGAATGGCAGATGCAGTTTAATGTGGATAAATGTGAGGTTATCCATTTTGGTGGCAAGAACAGGGAAGCAAATTGGTATCTGAATGGTGTCAGATTAGGAGAAGGGGAAGTGCAACGAGACCTGGGTGTGCTTGTACATCAGTCACTGAAAATAAGCAGCAGATACAGCAGGCAGTGAAGAATTCCAATGGCATTGCGAGAGGATTTGAGTTTAGGAGCAAGGAGGTCCTACTGCAGCTGTACAGGGCCCTGGTAAGACCGCACCCAGAGTACTGTGTGCAATTTTGGTCTCCTAATTTGAGGAAGGACATTATTGCTAATGAGAGAGTGTAGTGTAGGTTCACCAGTTTAATTCCCGGGATGGTGGGACTGACGGATGATGAAAGAATGGATCGACTGGGCTTGTATTCGCTGGAATTTAGAAGGATGGGAGGGGATCTTATAGAAACATATAACATTCTTCGTGGATTGGACAGGGTAGATGCAGGAAAAATGTTCCTGATGTTGGGGGATTGCAGAACCAGGGGCCACAGTTTAAGAATAAGGGGCAGGCCATTTAGGACTGAGATGAAGTAAATATTTTCACCCAGAGAGTTGTGAATCTGTGGAATTCTCTGCCACAGAAGGCAATGGAGGCCAATTTACTGGATGTTTTCAAGAGTTAGATTTAGCTCTTAGGGTTGTGAATCAAAGGATATGGGGAAAAAGCCGGAATGGGGTACTGATTTTGGATGATCAGCCATGATCATATCGAATGGCGGTGCTGGCTCGAAGGGCTGAATGGCCTACTGCACCTATTTTCTAATGCACAGTTACAGCTATTTTCACTCACTTCCAAGACCTGCTATGGCAAACCTCACCCCAATGAAGTTGATGAGGCTGCATTTTGAGTATTGTATTTGAGTTGTGGTTGTCCTGCTATAGTAGGGACGATGTTAACCTGGGAAGAGTGTAGAGAATATTTACAAGAATGTTGCCAGAACTTGAGGGCCTGAGCTACAGGGAGAGCTTGGACAAGCTAGGACTTTATTCCTTGGTGCACAGGAGGCTGAGGGTTGATCTTATAGAAATGTATAAGATCATGAGGGAAAGAGAGTGAATCCATAGAGCCTTTTATCCAAAGTTGGGGTATCAAGAACCAGGAGATACAGGTTTAAGGTGAAAGGGGAAAGATATAATAGGAACCTGAGGGGCAGCTTTTTCCACACAGAGGGTATACAGAATGAGTTGCTAGAGGAATAGTTCAGGCAGGTACTATAACAATATTAAAATATATATTTGGACAGCTACAAGGATAGGAAAGTTTTAGAGGGATATGTGGCAAATGCGGGTAGTGACTGATATGGATGGGGCATCTTGATGGGCATGGCCAAGTTGGTCCAAAGGGCCCATTTCCATGCTGTATGACAGTATTGTTTTGGATAAACCATTTAAGGAGTTAAGGAGTTGAGATTTTGAGAGTAGATTTCAGAATAAATGTGTCTAAACTAGATGCAGAATTGAGGGCCGCCACTATATTACCATATATGGTACAATATATCACATATATGTATGATATATCATACCATATTGTGGATTGATATACCATACCACTGTATCAGTGCTTGGAGAACCTGTTTAATTGCAGTTGGTTCATTGATGGATTGAGGTTGTTATTGAAGCCTTCTTCTTCTTTCATGTGGCGTGCACAGCCTAAAGTTGTTGGACAACTTGTTCTATTTGATCTTCCGTTTGTGCATGTCGAGTTGATTGCATTAGTCGAAACAGGGCGGACCACGTGAAGGTTGCACTCTTCCACCCCGTTATTGAAGCCTTTGCACAAGAACATTTAAGGGACTGTCCCACTTTCCCGAGTTACTCACAAATTCTCCCGAGTTTTCCTCTTGATTCAAACTCAGAGAATGTCTGTAGCAAGTCCGTAGGAAGCCATAGGAGTCCGTAGATATATCGTAGCAGCTCGTTATGCCAGCCGTAGGTACTCGGGGCATCAGGTAAGTCGGGACGTTTTTTCCAGCATGACAAAAAGGACCACGAGTAAAAAGATAGAAACATAGAAACATAGAATAATAGAAAATAGGTGCAGGAGTAGGCTATTCGGCCCTTCGAGCCTGCACCGCCATTCAATATGATCATGGTTGATCATCCAACTCAGTATCCCGTACCAGCCTTCTCTCCATACCCCCTGATCCCTCTAGCCACAAGGGCCACATCTAACTCCCTCTTAAATATAGCCAATGAACTGGCCTCAACTACCTTCAGTGGCAGAGAGTTCCAGAGATTCACCACTCTCTGCGTGAAAAATGTTTTTCTCATCTCGGTTCTAAAGGATTTCCCCTCTATCCTTAAGCTGTGACCCCTTGTCCTGGACTTCCCCAACATCGGGAACAATCTTCCTGCATCTAGCCTGTCCAATCCCTTAAGAATTTTGTAAGTTTCTATAAGACCCCTCCTCAATCTCCTAAATTCTAGCGAGTACAATCCGAGTCTATCCAGTCTTTCTTCATAAGAAAGTCCTGACATCCCAGGAATCAGTCTGGTGAACCTTCTCTGCACTCCCTCTATGGCAATAATGTCCTTCCTCAGATTTGGAGACCAAAACTGTACGCAATACTCCAGGTGTGGTCTCACCAAGACCCTGTACAACTGCAGCAGAACCTCCCTGCTCCTATACTCAAATCCTTTTGCTATGAATGCCAACAGACCATTCGCTTTCTTTACTGCCTGCTGCACCTGCATGCCTACTTTTAATGACTGGTGTACCATGACACCCAGGTCTTGTTGCATCTCCCCTTTTCCTAATCGGCCACCATTTAGATAATAGTCAGCTTTCCTGTTTTTGCCACCAAAGTGGATAACCTCACATTTATCCACATTATACTGCATCTGCCATGCATTTGCCCACTCACCCAGCCTATCCAAGTCACCATGCACCAAGTCTCCTAGCATCCTCCTCACAGATAACACTGCCCCCCAGCTTTGTGTCATCCGCAAACTTGGAGACGTTGCATTCAATTCCCTCGTTCAAATCATTAATATATATTGTAAATAGCTGGGGTCCCAGCACTGAGCCTTGCGGTACCCCACTAGTCACTGCCTGCCATTCTGAAAAGGACCCGTTTACTGCTACTCTTTGCTTCCAGTTTGTATGCTAATCTCTTATGTGGGACCTTGTCGAAAGCCTTCTGAAAGTCCAGATATAACACATCCACTGGTTCTCCCCTATCCACTCTACTAGTTATATCCTCGAAAAATTCTATAAGATTCGTCAGACATGATTTACCTTTCGTAAATTCATGCTGACTTTGTCCAATGATTTCACCACTTTGCAAATGTGCTGCTATCCCATCTTTAATAACTGACTAGCAGTTTCCCCACTACCGATGTTAGACTAACTGGTCTGTAATTCACCATTTTCTCTCTTCCTCCCTTTTTAAAAAGTGGAGTTACATTAGCTACCCTCCAATCCTCAGGAACTACTCCAGAATCTAAAGAGTTTTGAAAAATTATCACTAATGCATCCACTATTTCTGGAGCTACTTCCTTAAGTACTCTGGGATGCAGCCTATCTGGCCCTGGGGATTTATCGGCCTTTAATCCATTCAATTTACCTAACACCACTTCCCGGCTAACCTGGATTTCACTCAGTTCCTCCATCTCATTTGACCCTGCTATTTCCGGCAGGTTATTTATGTCTTCCTTGGTGAAGACGGAACCAAAGTAGTTATTCAATTGGTCCGCCATGTCCTTGTTCCCCATGATCAACTCACCTGTTTCTGACTGCAAGTGACCTACATTTGTTTTTACTAATCTCTTTCTCTTCACATATCTATAAAAACTTTTGCAGTCAGTTTTTATGTTCCCTGACAGTTTTCTTTCATAATCTATTTTCCCTTTCCTAATTAAGCCATTTGTCCTCCTCTGCTGATCTCTGAATTTCTCCCAGTCCTCTGGTATGCTGCTTTTTCTGGCTAATTTGTACGCTTCATCTTTTGCTTTGATACTATCCCTGATTTCCCTTGATATCCACGGATGCACTACCTTCCCTGATTTATTCTTTTGCCAAACTGGGATGAACAATTGTTGTAGTTCATCCATGCAGTATTTAAATGCCTTCCATTGCATATCCACCGTCAACCCTTTAAGAATTAATTGCCAGTCAATCTTGGCCAATTCACGTCTCATACCCTCAAAGTTACCTTTCTTTAAGTTCAGAACCATTGTTTCTGAATTAACAATGTCACTCTCCATCCTAATGATGAACTCAACCATATTATGGTTGCTCTTGCCCAAGGGGCCACGCACAACAAGACTGCTAACCAACCCTTCCTCATTACTCAGTACCCAGTCTAAAATAGCCTGCTCTCTCGTTGGTTCCTCTACATGTTGGTTTAGAAAACTATCCCGCATACATTCCAAGAAATCCTCTTCCTCAGCACCCCTGCCAATTTGATTCACCTAATCTATATGTAGATTGAACATTATAACTGTTTTACATTTGTTGCACGCATTTCTAATTTCCTGTTTGATGCCATCCCCAACTTCACTACTACTGTTAGGTGGCCTGTACACAACACCCACTAGCGTTTTCTGCCCCTTAGTGTTTCGCAGCTCTACCCATATCAATTCCACATCCTCCAAGCTAATGACCTTCCTTTCCATTGTGTTAATCTCCTCTCTAACCAGCAACGCTACCCCACCTCCTTTTCCTTTCTGTCTATCCCTCCTGAATATTGAATATCCCTGGATGTTCAATTCCCAGCCTTGGTCACCCTGGTGCCATGTCTCCGTGATCCCAACTATATCATAATCATTAATAGCTATCTGCACATTCAACTCATCCACCTTATTACGAATGCTCCTTGTATTGAGACACAAAGCCTTCAGGCTTGTTTTTACAACGCTCTTACCCCTTACACAATTATGTTGAAAAGTGGCCCTTTTTGATTTTTGCCCTGGATTTGTCTGCCTGCCACTTTTAATTTTCACCTTGCTACCTATTGCTTCTACCCTCATTTTACACCCCTCTGTCTCTCTGCTCACACATTTAAGAACCCCACCACCTCTTATTCTGTGTTTATTATTGTTTTCTTCTTTCCCCCCTACATGTTGGCTTCCCTTCTCTGCCTCCTGCCTCACACACTGTCCACCAGCTTTCTCTATTTGAGTCCCTCCCCCCAACCGTTCTAGTCGGGAGGAGGAGTTCGTAGATCACAAAAATCGTGATTTCTTTTTAAGGTCCTTTCAACTCGGAAGAGGACTCGGGAAAGTGGTACAGGCCCTTTAGGTTTCTGCATGAGGAGCAAAAGACAGCAGCAAACTAACTGCTCTTTGCAGTGGAACCTCCGTAAAAATCTAGACCTGGCACTTTGAACTATTTAATGCAACAATGATGAGGTGGATAAAGCTTGTTATTGCCATGGTCATTGCCAAGATACCTGTTTCACTGAAACAGTTATTAGCAAACTGCAGAATGTTAAGGTAATTGGTTTAATTTATATTATTTTGGTTTGATAATGACGGTAACATATGTATTTACTGAAGGGTGGCACAGTGGAGCAGCAATAGAGTTGCTGCCTTGCAGCGCCAGAAATCCGGGTTCGATCCTGAATACAGATGCTGTATGTACGGAGTTTGTACGTTCTCCCTGTGACTTGTCAAAGTCAAACCCTTCAATAAGACTCGTGGACGACTTGATTAACCATGAGCAGTGAGTTTATTTTACTTGCAGAAGGAGAGAAGTGTCACAGTGAAAGCCTGCGATCACAAGTCTAAAATTAAGTTGGTACAGAGAGCAGTTATACACCACAAAGATAATTACTAAAGGGCCGTCCCACTTGGGTGACATTTTCGGTGACAGCTTGGAAAGAGGTTGTCGTGTCGTGGTCAGGGCGTGACGCGTGGTGACGCAAGGTGACGCATATAGTGACGTGCAGTGACGCGCAGGTGACACGTAGTTTCTCCCTGTCGCCACAGGATTTTGGAATGTTCAAAATCCAGGGGCGACATTTGGGTGTCTCATCATGTCGTGCCTCCTGTCGCACGCTGACGTGTGCTGTCCTGTGGGTGACGACCAGTTAGGGTTAGGGTTGGGGTTAGGGACCACAGGTGGGCTGTAAAATATTCTTCCTTCAATGCATGGATTTTAAACATTAGTATATTAAAATTAATACAATAAAATCAATTGTGCAATTGAAAAGATGTCTGAGTCATTCAGTTTTATTTACAGATGTTTTGGTCCCCTTCCAGACCCAATCACCGTCTCTATAACTTTTCACAGGGATGTATTCAGTGAGTGTAAACTGAACTCCCCTCTCCCCTCCACCCCTCTACTGCCCCCATCCCTCCTTCTCGACTCCCCCTACCCTTCTCCCCTACCCTCTCCCCCCTTCTTTCCTTCCCCAATCTTTCTCCCCCTCCCTGCTCCACTCTTCTCCCCCTTCTCCCCTCCCCCCTCCCCTCACATCCCCTTCTCCCCCTCTCCCCTACCCTCCCCCCCCCTTCGTTCCTTCCCCCATCTTTCTCCCCCCTCCCCTCTCCATCCCTCCTCCCAGTCTACGCCCCCCCCCCTACTTTCCCTGACGCCCCCCATTTGTGGACCCAGCCTGCGATCAGCGATCCCCCGCACACGCTAGGGACAATTTATACAAACCTGTGCGCCTTTGGAGTACGGGAGGAATCCCAAACACTAAACCTAGCCCTAGCCCTAACCCTAACCTTAGTCCTAACCCTAACCCTAGCCCTAGCCCTAATCCTAGCCCTAACCCTAACCCCAAACCTAGCCCTAGCCCTAACCCTAACCCGAACCATAACCGTAACCCTAACCCTAACTCTATATTGAGAGGCTTGGTATTAGTATAAATTGTCCCTAGCGTGTGTGGAATAGTGTACGGGGGATCGCTGGTCGGTGCGGTTTCGGTGGACCGAAGGGCACTGTATCTCTGAACTAAATGTGACACAGGGGCCCCAGGGGTTGGACTCCAACCCCCAATGTTCTGCCTGCTCTTCATGGGAACTAAAATGTTGGCCACGAGTTGGCCCAGAGGCAGATCTTCTTCCAATGGTCTCTCCAAACCCCCAGAGGCAGCGGGCTTTTCAACTGGGTACAGGCAATGTTGTCAATGTACCAGTGCCACCCACCTGCTCCGGCCACTGGGTCTAAATACCCACCACCCATTTTGAAGCAAGGCGAGGGGGGGGAGGGGGGGTGGGGAGGTGGGGGGGGGGTGGGGAGGTGGGGGGTGTTGTTCCCAAAGTCTGCATTTATCCTATAGTCAATGTTACTGAAACAGATGATGTGGCCTTTATGCAGTACTATTAGTGGGATCTAGCTGTCACAGGCTGGATCCACAAAGGGGGGGCATCAGGGAAAGTGGGGGGGGGGGGGGCGGGGGGGAGCTGAGGGTTGGAGAATGGGAGAAGGGAGGGAGAGGGGGATTAGGGGATGTGTGGGGAGGGGAGGAGTGGAGAAGGGGAGAAGAGTGGAGCAGGACATTTCACAGCCCATCTGTGGTCCCGAACCCTAACCCTAACCTGGCATCACCTGCATGACAGCATACGTCAGCGTTATATGTCGTGCAACTTGACGGTTTTACGGGCATCAGTCACAGCAGTCGCCGAAAAAATCGCAAAGTGGGACAAGCCCTTAAGTAAGTAGATTGATATATGTAAATTACCGAATCTACACTTTACTTTTTCATTACACAAACGTCGACACCTTTTGTTTCCATTCTTAACTGGGTACAAAAGGTAAGGATAATTAGTATGTTAATAATCCTGACAGACACTAGATCGCAACTGGCCCCACAGGATACATGGATAATGAAGGTACCTGTGCTCAATAGTGGTTTCTGGCTGGCGGTTTCTGAGTGCCACAATGAGTTAAGGTAAAGACAATGCGTTAGCATCTTTGGAATTTCACGAGCAATGGAACACAAAGGAGAGGGAACAATGTGTTAATGGTATATGCGTCAGAGCTGGGGCATAGTGGAGATGGCAATGGGTATTGCAATTCGCAGGACCAAAGTGAAGCAGCAGAGGGCATAGCAATGTTGGAAATGGTTTTGTGACATTGAAGGAGTCGCTGGTGACTTTATTAAATGTATTTAATAAATAAAGCACCTTCAACAGTTTTGGGACTTACACAGACTACGTTGGTTACTCCAGGTGTTCCGTTTTTTTTCCCACACTCCAAAGATGTTCAGGTTTCTAGGTTAATTGGCTTCAGTAAAAAATTGTTAATTGTCCCCACTGCGTAGGATAGTGTTAATGAATGGGGTGATCGCTGGTCGTCATGAACTCTGTTCCGTGTCTCTAAATTACACTAAACAATAAAATGCTTCTATTCTTTGTCCCTCTGTGTAACCTTTGGAAAAAGTTAAAATGTTACAGAATTCTATCGTCCCCCCCTCACTGTGTTTGAACATTTTCTGGCAAAAATAACAGCTCAGCAATCACAAAAAAGAATATAGCCTTGAACAGCCCGATATAGCCGAACAAAATGCAGCCAACCATCAAAATGCCATGTTGGTTCAAGTCATTTAATTCAGTACATACCAGGGGTTGGAGCCTGCATGTATTATGTGCTGTCATAAAGAACATTCACAAAAGAAAAGAATGAAGAATGAAAAGAATCAATACCTTACCACACATTTTGAGAGAATAAACAGAAAAACCTACTTACTGATGTCAATTCTTTGTTGTAATGCAATGGATTCATTTGAGACACAAGGTTCATAAGGCAGGTTTCTGCCAGCAGCTGTGCATATGTGGTCTCTAATCAAATATATCATTGCATTACCTTGCAACACAAACAGCAGACCCTTTCCCTCAGAAATGTACTTTCGGTAAGAACTTACTTTCGGCAAGAAAATATAAAGCCATATATAAAGACATATATCAAAGCTACAAAGAGGGGATGGAGAGTCTGAAGAAAGGTTTCGGCCCGAAACGTCGCCTATTTCCTTTGCTCCATAGATGCTGCTGCACCCGCTGAGTTTCCCCAGCAATTTTGTGTACCTTCGATCTTCCAGCATCTGCAGTTCCTTTTTGAATACAAAATTTGACTTGCAGTTTAGAGATCTTCACTAGAGGCTTCCTGCCTAATTATTTAATGAAGGTAGACACAACATGCTGTAGTAACTCAGCGGGACAGGCATCATCTCTGGAGAGAAAGAATGGGTAACGTTTCAGGTCGAGACCCCTCTTCAGACTGATGTCAGGGGATTGGGCGAGACAGAGATAAAATGGAGTAGGAGACAGTAAGACTGGTGGGAGAACTGGGAAGGGGAGGGGATGGAGAAAGAGGGAAGGAAAGGGCTATGTGAAGTTCATCAAATCAGCTAATCAAACATGATAGATTAACTCACTACTACACCGAGCATAATTCTTGGATAATATGTTAGAAATAAGCCGCATGTCAAACAAAATGTGAAACTGATTATTCCACAGATGCTGAAAACTTTTCTTGACATATTTTAGAAAATACTGGAAAAACTCAGTATCTGTAAAATGAGAAACAGAGTTAATATTTCTGGTCAAAAACCCTTTAAAATCTAAGGAAAAAAATCACCCAGATGGTGATTGGAAACAGGAATCACGCGACATTTAAGAAGAAACTGGATTGGCATTTGAATTGCCGTGGCATTATAGGATACATACATGACATCTATCTATCTATATATTACTAAAACTCTCATCTTGTTTGTTTCCATGTGTGTGGATGCCTTTGTATGTGATCCTGAAATTACGCCAACACGGTACACGATAGTGCTACAATTTTTGGACCACCTTACTCACAATTGGCCTGTGGTGTGTTTTTTATCAAGTTTCGTTCAGATTGATGTTATATTTTCCAAGTTATTCACATTTTCAAGTTTACAAAGCCCATGGCAGCGACAGGGGTAGGTAACGGCAGGGGTAGGCCACGGCAGCGGTAGGCCACGGCAGAGCTCCCCCCCCCACCCCCACTGGCCCTCGACAGGCCCCATCTGAAGCCGTACCCGCACCCCGTCTGCAGGACACTCCCTTCTCCCTCACCAGCACCCGCCTGAATCCGTCCCCCTCTCCTGGCTACAGGATGCTGCAACCGGTCCCCATCCCCAGGTGCAGGACGCCCCCCCCCCCCACTGGCCCCTACCTGAAGCCATCCCGTCCCCAGCTGCAGGACACTCCCCACTACCGGCCCCCGTCTGAGGCTGCCCCATCCCAAGCTGCAGGTTGCTCCCCACCGGTCCCTGCCTAAAGCCAGCGGCAGGAGTAGGTAGCGGTAGGCAGTGGCAGCAGTAGGCCACAGCAGGGGTAGGCCACAGCAGCGGTATGCCACAGCAGTGATAGGCCACGGCAGCCGTAGGCCACAGCTGCACTCCCCAGGCCCCACCAGCCCCAACAGGCCCTGCCTGAGGCTGTCCCCCTCCCCCGGCTGCAGGACGCTCCCCGCCGGCCCCAGCCTGAAGCCGTCCCCATCCCTCGGCTACAGAACGCTAGCACCAGCCCCCCACTGAAGCCGTCCATGTCCCCTGCTGCAGGATGAGGCTAGGGCAATGGATGTTGTACACTTGGATATGATCACGGTGATTTGGGAGATTAGAATCAAAATTAGCTTGGCTTTAGAACACCGATGGTAGTGATGGAAGGGTGTTATTTTAATCAAAGGTTTGCAATCAGTCGAATTCTGCAGTGATCAGTGATGCAACCTCTGTTGTTTTGATCATACATAAATGTGGATGCAATTGTAGGTGGAGTGGATTAGTTTAGTTTGGTTTAGTTTAGTTTAGAGATATACCATGGAAATGGGCCCTTCGCCCCACCGAGTTTACGCCGACCAGCAATCACCCATACACTAGCTCTATCCTACAGACTAGGGACAATTTACAGAAGACAATCCAACCTACGAACCCGCACATCATTGGAGTGTGAGAGGAAACCGGAGCACACGAAGAAAACCTACGCAGTCACAGGGAGAATGTACAAACTCAGTACAGGCAGCACCCGAGGTCAGGAATCGAACCCGTGTCTCTGGCACTGTAAGGCAGCAATTCTACCGCTGCGCCACTCAGCCGGCGATTAATTTAGTAAGATTGCAGACCACACAAAAATTGGAGGAATTTGATTACCCCACATTCCAAGCCGGTGGTCAATGAAGGTTGATCTTGTAGAGGTGTACAAGATCATGAAGGGAATAGATAATGTAAATGTACAGAGTTGGGGAATCAAAAACCCGGGGCAAAGGTTTTAAGCTGAGAGGCAAAAAATTCTGTAGTATTCTGAGGGACATCTTTTTCACAGAGACAGTGGTGAGTGCATGGAATGAGCTGCCAGTGGAAACAGTTGAGGCACTTTCAAATAACATCATTTATAAGAAAGTTGGACAGTTACATGGACAGGAAAGGTTTAGAAGGATATGGGCCAAATGTGTCAGGTGGGACTAGTGTAGATGGGGCACCTTGATCGGCATGGGCAAATTAGGTCAAAGGGCCTCTTTCCATAATGTATGACTTTATGACTATAGCCCTGCCCATCCGAACACATCTCCAAACTCCTGAACATAGGAATCAGCTGCCCCCCGTCTGCCACTGGAACCCTGACTTTCTGATCCACAAACCTCAATTGATGAGGATAGGTGTTAGGAACTCCACCACAAAAACTCTCAACATTGGTTACCCACAAAGATGCATTCTCAGTCCCCCACTATACTCCTTATCTATGTCAGTTGGAGGAACAAAATGTCGGTTGGAGGTTGGAGATTCCACCTCTGACCGAGAAGATCAGGTCGAGAAGGATGAGGTTCGCTGGATACAGCCATCACCTCCCAGAAATGTCCGCAAACAAGGTTGTTCTGTGTGAACCCACACATGGAAGACCTGAACCGGGACGGCTAATCAAGACGATGCTTGAGACGTTGATGGAAGACGCATGTGTAGAGACAAAAGAGGAGTTTGTCAGCTGCGTGGAAGACAGAGATGTGTGGTGCCGTCCATTACTGTACCCGTCAGAAACCAGCACCACCACGTTGCGAGTGTGTTTGTATATACTCACATCCGTACGGCCAAATTCTAGCAATGTTACAACATTTTGAGATTTTAAAAATCAAGTCTGAAATTTATCCTATCAGATAAAGCATAAAAGGAAGTTTAATTTGACACCTAATTCACTTTCATATCTTCAGTATTAAAACAGTTATGGCCATTTTCATACTCGGAAATTAGCATCTTGTTCCCTATTGCTTTTCCATTGACTTAACACAAAAGCTGTGATCGAGGACAGTCAAACGCCCATAACTTTCTTAAAAATTAAGAGAACTGAATGAAATTTTCAGTTATTATAGATTGAAGCATTCTGAAACAAATATAAAACATCTTACTTGGATGACCTGAAATTAAAGCATATAATTAGATAATTGTAGCTAATTACAAAATTGGCCATTGTGACGGAAATAGTAATAAACACCCAGATTGCCTCTAAAAGTCAAAAAGGTGGTATTCTCAAGATCAGAACTTTAATATTACTATATTATATGCTGTAAGTCCATAACAGATAGGTAAATAAATTACAATTTCTAGCAATGGACAAAGTGTTTATGAAGAAGATCAGTTGCTAGCTGGTACATCGACCTATCATATTCAGCAGCATCATCACACTCCTCACATTTTAACCAATAAGCAACTCTGTACACCTTGTTTTTCCTCAACTTTTTAATTTTGGCATTGTAAACTACAATTTTTTGCTCTTCAAACCATGCATGACATGCCTTTTCCCTCCATTTCCCACCCCAACCAACACTTCACACCCACTCACAGCCTGACCTCAGTCTGCAGACTATGCCTTTCTACACCCACCCCCCTCCAATCACCACTTCACACACAATCACCCACACCCTTTGTGCTGCACAACAAAACATATACAATTTCAACAATAAAAATAGAGGAGGTGGAGAGGCTTTTCAGAGGACAAAAGAGCCGGAAATCTCCAGGGCCTGACAATGTTTCCCCCTCTACTCTTAAGCTCTGTGCCAAACAGCTGGCACCAGTCTATACAGACATATTTAACCAGTCCCTGCAAACATGTACTGTCCCTGCCTGCTTCAAAGTTTCCACTATTGTCCCTGTACCCAAAAAGGCAAGGATTACTTGTCTTAATGACTACAGGCCTGTCGCACTGACCTCTGTAGTCATGAAGACCCTTGAAAGGCTTGTGCTGACCAACCTGAAAAATATCACAAACTCCCTGCTGGACCCTCTGCAGTTTGCATATCGGGCCAATATATCTGTGGATGATGCAGTCAACCTGGGCCTGCACTTATTCCTACAGCACCTAGTCTGCCAGGGACTTATGCGAGGATCCTGTTTGTTGTTTTTAGCTCTGCATTCAACACCATTGTGCCAGAGCTACTACACACCAAACCTTCTGAGTTGACTGTGCCTGAGCCCCTCTGTCAGTGGATCAGCAACTTCCTGACAGACAGGAAGCAGCATGTGAGGCTGGGAAAGTACATCTCGGACCCGCAAATGCTCAGCATAGGAGCACCGCAAGGCTGCGTACTCACTCCTCTTCTCTACTCTCTCTACACCAACGACTGCACCTCCACAGACTTCCCTGTCCAGCTTCTCAAGTTTGCGGACGACACAACCCTTATTGGATTGATCCAGGATGGGGAGGAATCTGCCTACAGACAGGAAGTGTCACAGCTGGCGTCCTGGTACCATAGCAACAACCTAGAGCTCAATGCTCTTAAGACAGTGGAATTGATTGTAGACTTTAGGAGAGCTCCTCCTCCCCTCACCCCACTCACCATCAACAACAACACAGTCACATCTGTGGAGTCTTTTAAGTTCCTGGGAACCATCATCTCCAAGGACCTTAAGTGGGGAGATACCATCGACTCCACAGTCAAAAAGGCACAACAGAGGATGTACTTCCTGCGGCAGCTGAGGAAGCACAATCTGCCACAGGCAATGATGGTCCAATTCTACACGGCCATCGTAGATTCTGTTCTCACCTTCTCCATCATAGTCTGGTTTGGCTCAGCCACCAAGCACGACACCTGGAGGCTGCAGCGAATTGTCCGATCAGCAGAGAAGGTTATTGGCTGCAAACTTCCCTCCATTGATGAACTGTACACTGCAAGGGCCAGGAAGCGAGCGGGCAAGATCATCTCTGACCCCTCTCACCCTGGCCACAAACTCTTTGAATCACTTCCCTCTGGAAGGCGACTCCGGATTGTCAAAGCTGCCACAGCCAGACATAAAAACAGTTTTTATCCACGAGTAGTTGCTCTACTCAACAGCCAAAATTCTGTAGCCTCCTTTTGATCTGTTATTTTGTTGGTTCCCATGCTTGATCAATGGTGTTTTATCATTAATGTTTTATTATTATTAATGTTTAGTGTTTTCTGAGTCATTCGTACCTGTCACTGTATGTCATGTTGTTACTTGTGGGTGGAACACCAAGGCAAATTCCTTGTATGTGAATACTTGGCCAATAAACTTACTTACTTACTTACTTTCTGCCCACTACTTTCCCATTAACAATGTCCTGTAGATTCCATTTCTTCAGAAAATAATAATTTTTTTAAATAGCCTAAGTATCCAAATAACAAACTAATCCCATTCACACAAGAATTCACAATATAACATGATTTTTTAATCTCACTGTCATGAATTTATATGCCAGATGGAAGGAATTTAAAGTGTAATTCCCATAAATTAATCCAGAAACATCCACTCAAAATATAATCAAAATTATTGTTTTTTGCAAAATACATGTGCCTCAAACTATTGTGAATATTTAGTTTAAAAATAATGATCATGGAGAGAGAATAACACAAAATATAGACGGCTTATGACATGATTGTCCAAAAAAAATGGGCATTTTAATCATCTTGCTTCTAGAACGCGATCAATTGGAACGTTGCATTTGCAGTGAATTTGAACCCCATATCGGCAGGAAACATAGAAACATAGAAACATAGAAATTAGGTGCAGGAGTAGGCCATTCGGCCCTTCGAGCCTGCACCGCCATTCAATATGATCATGGCTGATCATCCAACTCAGTATCCCGTACCTGCCTTCTCTCCATACCCTCTGATCCCCTTAGCCACAAGGGCCACATCTAACTCCTTCTTAAATATAGCCAATGAACTGGCCTCAACTACCCTCGGTGGCAGAGAGTTCCAGAGATTCACCACTCTCTGTGTGAAAAAAGTGGTGGACGTCCTGGACTTCCCCAACATCGGGAACAACCTTCCTGCATCTAGCCTGTCCAACCCCTTAAGAATTTTGTACGTTTCTATAAGATCCCCTCTCAATCTCCTAAATTCTAGAGAGTATAAACCAAGTCTATCCAGTCTTTCTTCATAAGACAGTCCTGACATCCCATGAATCAGTCTGGTGAACCTTCTCTGCACTCCCTCTATGGCAATAATGTCCTTCCTCAGATTTGGAGACCAAAACTGTACGCAATACTCCAGGTGTGGTCTCACCAAGACCCTGTACAACTGCAGTAGAACCTCCCTGCTCCTATACTCAAATCCTTTTGCTATGAAAGCTAATATACCATTCACTTTCTTCACTGCCTGCTGCACCTGCATGCCTACTTTCAATGACTGGTGTACCATGACACCCAGGTCTCGCTGCATCTCCCCTTTTCCTAATCGGCCACCATTTAGATAATAGTCAGCTTTCCTGTTTTTGCCACCAAAGTGGATAACCTCACATTTATCCACATTATACTGCATCTGCCATGCATTTGCCCACTTACCCAGCCTATCCAAGTCACCATGCACCAAGTCTCCTAGCATCCTCCTCACAGCTAACACTGCCCCCCAGCTTAGTGTCGTCCGCAAACTTGGAGATATTGCCTTCAATTCCCTCATCCAGATCATTAATATATATTGTAAATAGCTGGGGTCCCAGCACTGAGCCTTGCGGTACCCCACTAGTCACTGCCCGCCATTGTGAAAAGGACCCGTTTACTCCTACTCTTTGCTTCCTGTTTGCCAGCCAGTTCTCTATCCACATCAATACTGAACCCCCAATGCCATGTGCTTTAAGTTTGTATACTAATCTATTATGTGGGACCTTGTCGAAAGCCTTCTGGAAGTCCAGATACACCACATCCACTGGTTCTCCCCTATGCACGCTACTAGTTACATCCTCGAAAAATTCTATAAGATTCGTCAGACATGATTTACCTTTCGTAAATCCATGCTGACTTTGTCCAATGATTTCACCACCTTCCAAATGTGCTGCTATCCCATCTTTAATAACTGACTCTAGCAGTTTCCCCACTATCGATGTTAGACTAACTGGTCTGTAAGTCTCCGTTTTCTCTCTCCCTCCCTTCTTAAAAAGTGGGGTTACGTTTGCTACCCGCCAATTCTCAGGAACTACTCCAGAATCTAAAGAGTTTTGAAAGATTATTACTAATGCATCCACTATTTCTGGAGCTACTTCCTTAAGTACTCTGGGATGCAGCCTATCTGGCCCTGGGGATTTATCGGCCTTTAATCCATTCAATTTAGCCAACACCACTTCCCGACTAACCTGGATTTCACTCAATTCCTCCAACTCCTTTGACCCGCGGTCCCCTGCTATTTCCGGCAGATTATTTATGTCTTCCTTAGTGAAGACGGAATCAAAGTAGTTATTCAATTGGCCCGCCATATCCTTGTTCCCCATGATCAACTCACCTGTTTCTGACTGCAAGGGACCTACATTTGTTTTAACTAATCTCTTTCTTTTCACATATCTATAAAAACTTTTGCAGTCAGTTATTATGTTCCCTGCCAGTTTTCTTTCATAATCTATTTTTCCTTTCCTAATTAAGCCCTTTGTCCTCCTCTGCTGGTCTCTGAATTTCTCCCAGTCCTCTGGTATGTTGCTTTTTCTGGCTAATTTGTACGCATCATCCTTCGCTTTGATACTATCCCTGATTTCTCTTGTTATCCATGGATGCACTACCTTCCCTGATTTATTATTTTGCCAAACTGGGATGAACAATTTTTGTAGTTGATCCATGCAGTCTTTAAATGTCTTCCATTGCATATCCACCGTCAACCCTTTTAGAATTAATTGCCAGTCAATCATGGCCAATTCACGTCTCATACCCTCAAAGTTACATTTCTTTAAGTTCAGAACCATTGTTTCTGAATTAACAATGTCACTCTCCATCCTAATGAAGAACTCAACCATATTATGGTCACTCTTGCCCAAGGGGGCACGCACAACAAGACTGCTAACTAACCCTTTCTCATTACTCAATACCCAGTCTAAAATAGCCTGCTCTCTCGTTGGTTCCTCTACATGTTGATTTAGATAACTATCCCGCATACATTGCAAGAAATTCTCTTCCTCAGCTCTCCTGCCAATTTGATTCACCCAATCTATATGTAGATTGAAGTCACCCATTATAACTGTTTTGCCTTTGTCGCACGCATTTCTAATTTCCTGTTTGATACCATCTCCAACTTCACTACTACTGTTAGGTGGCCTGTACATAACACCCACCAGCGTTTTCTGCCCCTTAGTGTTTCGCAGCTCTACCCATACTGATTCCACATCCTCCAAGCTAATGTCCTTCCTTTCAATTGTGTTAATCTCCTCTCTAACCAGCAATGCTACCCCACCTCATTTTCCTTTCTCTCTATCCCTCCTGAATATTGAATATCCCTGGATGTTCAGCTCCCAGCCTTGGTCACCCTGGAACCATGTCTCCGTGATCCCAACTATATCATAATCATTAATGGCTATCTGCACGTTCAACTCATCCACCTTATTACGAATACTCCTTGTATTGAGACACAAAGCCTTCAGGCTTGTTTTTACAACGCTCTTACCCCTTATACAATTATGTTGAAAAGTGACCCTTTTTGATTTTTGCCCTGGTTTTGTCTGCCTGCCTCTTTTACTTTTCACCTTGCTACCTATTTCTTCTACCCTCATTTTACACCCCTCTGCCTCTCTGCTCTTGTACCCATCCCCCTGCCACATTAGTTTAAATCCTCACCGACAGCACTAGCAAACACTCCCCCAAAGACATTGGTTCCATTCCAGCCCAGGTGCAGACCGTCCTGTTTGTACTGGTCCCACCTCCCGCAGAACAGGTTCCAATGCGCTAAAGATTTGAATCCCTCCCCCTTGCACCATTTTTCAAGCCACGTATTCATCTGCAATATCCTCCTATTTCTACTCTGACTGGCCCGTGGTACTGGTAGTAATCCAGAGATTATTACCTTTGAGGTCCTACTTTTAAGTTTATCTCCTAGCTCCCTAGATTAGATTAGATTAGATTAGATAGCCTTTATTGTCATTCAGACCGAAGTCTGAACGAAATTGCAGCAGTCATACATACAATACAATACAATACAATATAAAACAACAATAAACACATATTAACATCTACCACAGTGAGTCCACCCAGCATCTCCTCACTGTGATGGAGGCAAAAGTCTTTAGGTCTGCAGTCTCTTCCCTCCTCTTCTCCCTCTGCGCTGAGGCGATCCCCCACCGGGCGATGTTAAAAACTGTCCCGCGGCTCAATCACCGCGCCCCGGGGTGGTCGAAGCTGCCGCCCACCAGTCCTGCTGACGCAGCCGCTCCCTAAAGCCGCTCCTAGCTCCCTAAATTCATCTTGTAGGACCTCATCCCTTTTTTTACCTATTTCGTTGGTGCCAATATGCACCACGACAACTGGCTGTTCACCCTCCCCCTCCAGAATGTTCTGCAGCCGTTCAGTGACATCCCTGACCCTTGCACCAGGGAGGCAACATACCATCCTGGAGTCTCGTTTGCGGCCGCAGAAACGCCTATCTATTCCCCTGACAATTGAATCCCCTATTACTATTGCCCTTCCACTCTTTTCCCCCCCCTCATGTGCCGCAGAGCCACCCATGGTGCCATGAACTTGGCTGCTGCTGCATTCCCCTGATGAGCCATCTCCCTCAACAGTATCCAAAATGGTATACCTGTTTAGGAGGGAGATGACCGCAGGGGACTCATGCACTACCTGCCTACTGCTTTGCTGGCTATTGGCCACCTATTCCCTTTCTGTCCTCTTACCTTTTACCTGCGGTGTGACCAACTCGCTGTACGTGCTATCCACGACTTTCTCAGCATCGTGGATGCTCCAGTGTGAATCCAGCCGCAGCTCCAATCGTTCAATGCGGTCTGCCGGGAGCTGCAGCTGTACACACTTCCTGCAAACCTAGTCACCAGGAACACCGACCATATCCCTGATCTCCCACATGTTGCAGGCTGAGCACACCACGGGGCCAATCTCCACTGACATATCTTACTCCCAAATTAACTCTATATTAAATATTAAAAAACACAAAACTTTATCCTTTAAACTTTACTAATAAATACTAATAAATACTGTACACTTAACTCCCAGAATCCTTAACTCCCAGAATCCTTAACCTGAAGGCAGAAATGTAAAAATGTAAACCCGGTCCTCTTCCACCAATCAGAGGCTTCCACCAGACTCCTTCTCTGGAACGTTGCCGATTTTGGTGTCAGGTCCCCTCGCACCAACGGCTCCCTGGGCCTCTGTGAAAGCAAGCCCCGCGATGTATTTTATACTTACAGCGCAGGTACTCCTCCCCTCGCACCAACGGCTCCCTGGGCCTCTGGGAAGCCACTGGCGGTTCGTATGGAGCCCAAATAACATTTTCGCAACGTAAAATTAGATTAATGCCATCCCAAGAAGCAAGATTATATGTAAAATAAACGACACCCTTTGTTTTGTCCCATTCTTGCGATCCGTCACGTTGTAGGCATTGAGGGCGTTAGAAGTCGCTTTTCATTTTAACCCAATTATTAAGTTGTCCAGCGAATTAAAACAAATATATATAACGGGAACGGAAGTCCTGTAGATTTTTATTCATCAGCTGGCAGCCCGAGGAAATCCGACAGGCAGTACAAAACTGGATTTAATCCCGCTCCCCCCCTCAAAGACGCCAAAGTCGCGCACACGGCCAGAGGCAGAACTGCAGCGCCGCTGAACATCGCTACAAATTCGGTTGTAATTTCATCTATAAGTTTGTAGACAACACTCCTGTGGGCCGAATCGCAAACAATGACGAGATGTAGTACGGGAAAGAGTTCGAGAATGTAATGACATGATGTCAGGACAATAGCCTCTCCCTCAATGGCAGCAAGTGGAAGGGACTAGTTGCAAGTAGAAGGGACTAGCAAGTAGAAGGTACTAGAAGAGACTCCAGGAAGCATGGTGGAGTTCATGTCCCAATCAGATCAATGGGACGGAAATGGAAATGATTGAGAACTCCATGTCTGGCGTTGCTATTTTGGTGTTTATGTTACCAATGATCTGTCGTGGACCAACAATATTGATGTAACAGCCAAGAAGGCACACACTTTTACCTTCTGAGACTACTGTGGAAATTCAGTATGATTTTTTGATTAAGCAGACACTGGGTACCCAATAAATGCTGAATCTCCAACTTTTAGATCTCTTTTCTACCAAAGGTATTTAAATGTAATAGTATAGAATAAACAGAACAATTTTGAAGGTTGACAGCAGGAGTAGTCAATTATCTGAATACTTTACTGGTTCAATTAAAACAAAATGAAGAACCAATTTCATTCATTATTTTCCTGTAAGAAATTTGACTGAAGCAACTCAAAAACTACCCCATGGCCATTTGTGGCCCCAGAATTCTATGGTCTCAGGATACCACAAGTGTAAGACTCTGAAAATAAATCTTCATTGGGTCATTTGACTGTCATGAAGTGTGGAGAAATCTGCACCTGTTTTAGGATTTTAGGATATCTATATAATTAAAGTCTCATCTTGACCACTTCCTGTCTGCATGTATATATTGACTTTAGAAAAAACGATACCATATTTTGCTATGATTTTGGCCATCTTACTCACAGTCCTCCTCCGCTGAGCAGGCCACGAGGATTTTTCCCATCGATGAAAAAGAAAAAAGTTATGAGTGTTTAAAAAAGCTTGAGATCCTCTCGCCTGTCAATCACCGTGATGAAGATAACGCCCCTTCCATGTGGGGTGGGAGGGGCAGAACTATAAAACCCTGTATGCCTGGACGTGATTCAGTAACTCTGCAAGATCGCGAGGGAGAGGCTCTCATTCTAAGCTGTGAATCACCTGAACTGTGAGTCTGCAATATACTTGCAATAAATGATTTGTTAGCCCTTAATGACAATGCCATGAGTTGTTTGGCCTGCTGCTCTGCCTGTGCTTGAAACTGAAATGCTTTATTAGGTCCGACTGTGTTTGGAAGGAATAAATGCTTTATTAGGTCCAACTGTGTTTGGTTCAAAAGTCCCGCTCATTTTGTGACTTCCACTTAGTGGACAGGTCGCGCTGATTGCGTAATTTCCGGTGAGTGCAGAGGTCATGCTGATTGTGTAATTACCGGTAAGTGCAGGGGTCATGCTGATTGCGGAAGTTCCGCTGACTGCGGAAGCCCCAAAGTGGAGAGGCCGCGCTCAGCCATGTGAGTATTCAAGAAAGTATACTGCCATATATATGGTGTGTGAGTCAGTAAGTGTATGTGTATGTGTTTGTGAGTATGTGTGTGTGAGTGTGTGTGTGTGTCTGTGTGTGTGTGTGTGTGTGTGTGTGTGTGTGTGTGTGTGTGTGTATGTGTTTGTGAGTGTATGTGTGTGTGTGTATGTATGTGTGTGTGTATGTCTATGTGTTTGTGAGTGTGTGTTTGTGAATGTGTGTGTGTGTGTGAGTGTGTGTGTGCGTGTGCGTGTGGGAGTGGGAGTGGGAGTGTGTGTGTGTGTGTGTGTGGGAGTGTGTGTGTGTGGGTGGGTGTGTGTGTGTGTGTGGTGTGTGTGTGTGTTTGTGTGCGTGTTTGTGTGTGTGTGTGTGTGCATGTGTGTGAGTGAGTGAGTGAGTGAGTGAATGAGTGAGTGAGTGAGTGAGTGAGTGAGTGAGTGAGTGAGTGAGTGAGTGAGTGAGTGAGTGAGTGAGTGTGTGGTCTCAGTGACTGAGCTGCCATCCCAAGAAACCATTCGGCCCACAATGTCCTTACTAGCCCTCTGGAAACCAGTCCCTTCGGCCCACAACACCATGCTAGTGCTCCAGAAAGCCCCCCCCCCCCCTCCCACTGACCAGCAATATTGGAATTGGTGGAGAGGTGGAATATTGCGTTGGCGGACCAGCCCTCCCATGTGAAGCTGGGCAGGTCCCACTTAGTCTAGTTATTAAATAAAGTACAAAGGGAATCTAACATATGTGTGTATGTCTGTCTGAATGATGTATAACATATGTGATATATGTTTGTTGTGTGTGTACATCAGGGCCAGCGGTCCAATGAATGGATAAGATTGAAAATAGACTTTAAAAAAACCATGTTGCAGCAAGTGTTGGCCCCTGCTAAGACATTCTGGGCTCTCAGTAAGCTCAATCCTGATTTTTTTTTTTTCTGCTTGTAGTTGCTGAGCTGGATCTGTGGCTTCACAAAGCTGCTTACAAAATTATATGCCAGGTCCGAGATCACAAGGAGAACAGTGTTAAGATACACGATTGAAGCACACTTCCAAATAGGTACTTCATTACTTGCATAAACGGATGCTATTAAAACTCTGCTTTTAATATTTGAAATGTACTGTGGATGTAGTCTTGCAAAATTTATGAAACTCACATATGAACGGTACAACACAGAAGAAGCAGCTACATAACCCAAACAGCAATTTATTTTAAATAAAACCACATCAATTTCCTTTTAACTTGCAAACCTACATAAAATATCCAAAATTAACTTTAAAAATGTTGTACTCGTAGAAGCTGCGTCCAGATGTTGTTTAGTGTAGGAAGGAACTGCAGATGCTGGTTTAAACCGACCGAAGATAGACACAAAATGCTGGAGTAACTCAGCGGGACAGGCTGCATCTCTGGAGAGAAGGAATGGGTGACGTTTTGGGTCGAAACCCTTCTTCAGACTGAAGGATCTACCCCGAAACATCACCCATTCCTTCTCTTCAGAGATGCTGCCTGTCCCGCTGAGTTACTCCAGCATTTTGTGCCTATCTCCAGATGTTGTTAACCCTTAATTCAAGAACTTCTTATCCATACAATCAAAAATTAACCCCAATGCTCCACAACTCCACAACCATTTTGACTAAATAAAGAGAAAATAAAATATTGTATTAGTATGTCTATGTTAAAATAATCAGCATTGTGTTAAAGAGAAATAGTCTTCTATATTTTAGAGTACCGGTACCTACTGCTAGGTTACAAAACAAAAAACACAAGATTAACAATTTTATTCGAAAACCTTGTGATATGGCATTGAAGGACACAAAACAAGGTGAATGGATGGACCACCCATTCTACTTAGTAATTAAAAACATGACATTTTCCAAAAAGTCACTGAGCAACGGTATTTCATGACAGGTCAGCAAGTTAAATAGATTTGGAAAATCCTGTATTTTATACCAGTCTTGAATAACAGGCAGCACAGCAGAGCTACTGCCTGCCAGCTTCAGCAAACATGGTTAAATGTAACCTTAGGTGCTCTCTCTGTAGTTTGTATATCCTCCTCATGACCACGCGGCTTTCCACTGGGTGCTCTCGTTTCCTCCCACATGCCAAAACAAAGCATGCAAGAGACTAGGTAAATTTCCCACACGTGGCTGAAGTCTGAGTAGAATCTAAATTCTGTGTCCTATAATCTCCTGAGACGTCCAAGTTCTTCATCATTCCCAAAGTTAACACTTTAACAGTTGTATCTTTTGCTAAAACCCTGATTCCCTCCTTAAATCACTGCATCTCTCAAATTCTTTTTCCTTTTAAATGGTCTTTTAAAACCTCTCTGCTTGACCGGGTTTTTGGTCTGCGAGCCTAATAACTCATTGTGGCTCAGCAACAAAATTAACGTGGTAATGCTACAGACACAAGTACTTTGGGACCTACCGATACATTAAAAATGCCTTATAAAGGGAATGTTTGTGCTGATGACATTAAAAGGAATAACAATGAAGATGATAACCAGAATGCCTGACAACTGACCAGCTACAGTCCCTTCTAATATTATATGCAATAAACCAACTGCTCCAACTTCACTTTAGTTAAATCCCTCAAATGGATAAATTCCTGCGTGTAACATGCAATCCAGCGGAAGAGTGAGGAAAACTGGTCACTTTATGTGCAATAAACTGGTGAATGAGCTGAGGTCAGTCTCCCGAGTAAAGACAGCACCTATAAATCTAAGTTGCAGTGCATATCCTTTCCATGACAGACACTGAAAATCTAGTTTATGTCTTTCTAACACCCAGAATGAAGATGTAAAAAGCATTTCTACAATTTCTGGAATTTAAACATTAAATAAAACACATCTCAGTGGGAGATATACTGCCGAATGAAGCAACAAAGTGAAAAGAATATTGTCACTGGTAATGAATATATTGTCCAAGAGTGATCATATCAGCCCATTACACAGAAGTACCTTCAGGTTTCTATTTCTTTTATTATTAACAAACAACATTTTTAACATTAAATCATAAGCCACAAAAAGACACATTAAATAGCAGAATCATAGGCTAGTTTCCAGCTCAACAATACAATCTCTCTGTAGTTTGGGTTATTTTCATCATTCTCTATGTTCACAACTAAAAGACAACTTTCACAAGCTGTCTCTCAGGATAGGTTTATTTACACTGTACCAAAAATCATATTGCAACACACACAGCATGGATAGAGGTTCATGGGCCACCATTGTCCATGCCCATGGACAAGATGCGCCATGCACTAAGGTAGACCCATTTGCCCACATTTGGCCCATATCCCTTATTTATAAAATCATGTGTGGGTTGCTCGTTTAGCTTAGTTTAGTTTAGTTTATAGATACAGCACACAAACAGGCCCTTCGGCCCACTGGGTCCGTGCTGACCAGCAATCCCTGCACATTAACACTTTCCTACACCCACTAGGGACAAGTTTTACATTTACCAAGCCAATTAACCTACAGACCTACAAACATCGGAAATGTCCTCGCTCATCAGGGAACGGGGATTCCCCTCCTCCACCATAGATGAGGCTCGCACCAGGGTCTCTTCCATACCCCGCAACACTGCTCTCTCTCCCCATCCACGCACTCGCAACAAGGGCAGAGTCCCCCTAGTCCTCACCTTTCACCCCACCGGCCGGCAAATACAACAAATAATCCTCCGCCATTTCCGCCACCTCCAACGTGACCCCACCACTCACCACATCTTCCCATCTCCCCCCATGTCTGCCTTCCGCAAAGACCGCTCCCTCCGCAACTCCCTTGTCAATTCTTCCCTTCCCTCCCGTACCACCCCTCCCCGGGCACTTTCCGTTGCAACCGCAAGAAATGCAACACCTGTCCCTTCACCTCCCCCCTCGACTCCATTCAAGGACCCAAGCAGTCGTTCCAGGTGCGACAAAGGTTCACCTGTATCTCCTCCAACCTCATCTACTGCATCCGCTGCTCTAGATGTCAGCTGATTTACATCGGTGAGACTAAGCGGAGGTTGGGCGATCGTTTCGCCGAACACCTCCGCTCAATCCGCAATAACCTACCCGAACTCCCGGCGGCTCAGCACTTCAACTCCCCCTCCCATTCCCAATCCGACCTCTCTGTCCTGGGTCTCCTCCATTGCCAGAGTGAGCAACACCGGAAATTGGAGGAACAGCACCTCATATTCCGCCTGGGTAGTTTGCGTCCGGATGGCATGAACATTGAATTCTCCCAATTTTGCTAGCCCTTGCTGTCTCCTCCCCTTTCTTAATCCTCGAGCTGTCTCCTCCCATCCTCCCGCTCTCGGGCTCCTCCTCCTCCCTTTTTCCTTCCTTCTCCCCCCCCACCCCCTATCAGTCTGAAGAAGGGTTTCGGCCCGAAACGTCACCTATTTCCTTCGCTCCATAGATGCTGCTGCACCCGCTGAGTTTCTCCAGCATTTTTGTGTACCTTCGATCTTCCAGCATCTGCAGTTCCTTCTTGAACACAACCTACAAACCTGTATGTCTTTGGAGTGTGGGAGGAAACCAATGATCTCTAAGAAAACCCACGTAGGTCACAGGGAGAACGTACAAACTCCGTACAGACAGCTCCAGTAGTTGGGATCAAACCCGGGTCTCCGACACTGCGTTTGCTGTAAGGCAGCAACTCTACCGTTGGACACATATCTGCAAGATAAGGAGAAAGATGACAGCAAGGATACTTTGTGAGCAAGCTGTTGCCTGATGAGAGCTTAACCTGTTGAGTCAGAGGTGGATCCATGCAGATTGGGAGGACCAATCTATCACCTCTTTCCGGCTTAAGAATTTTACTCCAACCAGCATGAATAGGATGTTTAAGAAGGAACTGCAGATGCTGGAAAATCGAAGGTAGACAAAAGTGCTGGAGAAACTCAGCGGGTGCGGCAGCATCTATGGAGCGAAATAAATAGGCAATGTTTCGGGCTGAACACTATATACCATAATTCTCAACACCAGTGCCCTATAAGGATGTGTTCTCAGTCCCTTACAGTCCCCTACACACTCACAACTGTGTGGTCAAATTTGGTTCTATATTCATCGATAAGTTTGCAGATGCCACCACTGTGGGGGCCAGATCACAAACAATGACAAGATGGAATACAGAAAGGAGATAGAGAACATAACATTAACCTCTCCCTCAATGTCAGCAAACTCGACTTCAGGAAGTGTGGTGGAGTTCCTGCCCCAATCATCATCAGTTACAAGTTCCTTGACGTTAAGATCACCAACAATCTGTTGTGCACCAGCGATAGCCAGGAAGGCACACCGACACCGCTACTTCCTTCGGAGGCTGAGGAAATTTGGCATGATGTGTATAAGCTTCTACAGATAAAACATAGAATGCATATTGTCGGGTTACATCACAGCTTGATTTGAGAACAGCTTTTCCCAAGACTGCAGGAAATTGTAGGGAGCTGTAGATGTAGATGGGTCGATCACACAGACCAGACTCCCAACCATTGATTCCATCTATACTTCACTCTGCCTCATGAAAGCTGAGAGTGAGGCCAAGCACAAATTGAAGGAACACCACCTGAAATTCTGTCTAGGTACTTTACAACTCAACAGTGTTAACATTGAATTATCTCATTTTAGGTAACTTACCAAACCCCACCACTCCCCCCTTCACTTCTTTCCCACCCCCCACACTCGCCCCCATCCACTCAACTCTCATCACAGCACTGATCATTAATATATATCTTAGCCCTCAGAATCTCTTCAATAACTTTCCAACTTCAGATGTTTGAGGTACTGGCCCATAATTCCCATGTTTTTCTTCACAGACCTTCATAAATAAATGCACATTAGCCAGCCTCCAGTCTTCCGGCACCTCACCCAGCTCTAACGCTGATTCATATCTCTCAGTTAGGACTCCTGCACTTTCTTCCCACAGCGACGGATATATCACGAGAGGAAGATTTATCGACCTTCATTCATCTCGGGAAGTTCAGCATGTCCTCGTCAGGATGGTGGCGGCAGCAGATTATGGGAAGATCACATGAGTGGACAGTGAGCTCCGCTCTCGCACCCTTAGAAGATCTCCAATAATTGTGGTCAGCAAAAGGCAAGAAGATGGCATATCGACGTGCTGGCAGGTCGACATGTCAGTCGAGGAGGTCTCTAGCAGCCCTGCAACAGCTGGGGGATTGCATTGATCAAATGCCACACGGAAGTCAAACACGTGCGAAGAGGGAGCATGGCTTGCAGCAACATGGAGCATCAGTAGAAGACACCGACAACTTTGCCAGGCCAGGCCAACCCCTACATGACCAAACCAATCCCGCCGCCAGTCAATGGGCCTTTAAGGTCAAGATAACACTCGATATTTTTAAGGACTTTTTAAGAAAAGTTGTGCCTCTTTGTGTGCTACCCCAGAAGAAATCTACAACTTTTTACACTACTATTGTTGCACTCTTTGTGTTTTTGCTTATATGATTGTGCTTATGTATACTATGATTTTACTGGATTGTATGCAAAGCAAAGCATTTCATTGTATTTAAGTACATGTAACAAATGTAACAAATGTAGTCATTAATTATTGTATGACCGTAATATACTGTCCTCAAAAGATCTCCATTAACTTTCCCAAGGTCCCCAGTCTTCATGTCTTTCTCCAGGATAAAAACAAAGGAATTTGTGAGAATTGAGAGTTTTGCACATCTCTTGCGTCTCCAAACATAGATGACAAAATTGATTTCACCGAGGCACTATTCTTTCTTGTTATCCTCTTCCTCTTGATATATTTATTAAATATTTTTGGATTCTACTTAACTTCCAGCTATCTCATGCCCCTGGAGTCAGATGATGTAGGTGAGGTGCTAAAAGAGTAGTTTGCATCTGTACTCACTGAGGAGAAGGGCCTGGAGGACAACGAGATTAGTGTGGAGAAAATAAATATGCCAGGGCAGTTTGAGATTAAAAGCCCTGTCCCAGGTTACGAGTTCATTCCAAGAGCTCTCCCGAGTTTAAAAAAAATCAAACTCGTAGTAAGCACGGAGAATGAACGTAGCGGGTATGTCGGAGCTCGGGGACGTCTCTTAGCAGCTCGTAACGCTAATGGCAGGTACTCGGGAAGACTCGCTTAACGGCAGGTAAGCACGGGAAGACTCGTGACGATTTTTCAACATCTAATGTTGAGCCTTGAGTACTGACGAGTGGCCATTAAGAGTAAATCTCCGAGTTCGAATCAGGGCAAACTCGGGAGAGCTCTTGGAATGAACTCGTACCGTGGGACAGGGCTTTAAGGAGGTCATGCTGAGGCTCTTGAAGAGCATTAAGGTGGATAATTCTTCAGGGCTTGATGAGATCGATCCCAGATTATTGAGGGGGGCAAGAGAAGAGATTACCTTGTCTCTTGGTATTCCCCTCTCTTGCCTTGTAGGTGCCTTGACATGGATATTTATTTCTTCTCTAGCCATAAGCAAAGTCCCGGAGGACCGGAGAGTAGCCAAACTACAGATAAGTAGGATGGACAGGTTATTTTCCACACAGCAGGGGAGTCTGGAAACGATCACCATGTCTATGAATGGTCTCGCCAATGTATAGGAGCCCACACCAAGAACACAGGAGACAGTAAAATGAAGTTGAAGGACGTGCAAGTAAACCTCTTCCTCACATGAAAGGACAGTCGGGGCCCTTGGATGGAGTCAAGGGAAGATGTTTATGAACAGGTTGCATCTCCTGAGGTTGCAGGGGAAAAGTACCTGGGGAGTGACTTGGGTGGGAAGCGACCAGGAAGGGACCAGGACCAGAAACCAGGAAGTGCTGATGGAACGATCTATGGAAAGCAGGATAGGGTGGAGATGGGTAGACGTGATTAGTGGGGAATCCCATTGGAGGTGACGAAAATGTCAGAGGATGATGTGCTGTATGCGATGGCTGATGGGGTGAAAAGTGAGGACGAGGGGGACTCTGTCCCTGTTGCGACTGAGGGAAGGGGAAGCAAGAGTGGATCTGTATGGTACCGAGGAGACACGTGTGAGGGCCTCATCTATGATAGAAGAGGGGAACCCCCCCTTCCCTAAAGAATGAGGACATCTCGGATATCCTAGCATGGAACACTTCATCTTGGGCACAGATGCGGTATAGACCGAGGAATTGGGAGCAGGGGATAGAGTCTTTGCGGGAGGCAGATGGGAAGAAATGTAGTCTAGATAGTTGTGGGTATCAGTAGGTTTATAATAGACGTCAGTTGATAATCTATCTCCTGTGATGGAGATGGTGAGATCAAGAAATGGGAGGGAGATGTCAGAGATTGTCCAAGTGAAGTTGAGTGCGGGATGGAAATTATTGTCTAAATGGAAATATAGGGAAGATTCTTGGTCAAGCAGATCACCATACATTCTGACAAATTATATGCCACATGGGGGAAAATAATCAAGGTGGAAACAGGAAACTGCAGATGCTGGTTTACAAAAAAAACACAAAATGCTAGAGTAACAAACTTGTGCTGCATTCTACACTCTGCGACAAAACTCAACTCAAATAAGACACAAAGAATATGGACGAGATACAAATTGCTATATTTATTATTTAAAAGTTATTAGCAGATTTAGTACAGATGCACCATCGAAAGCATACTGTCAGGTTACAGCACAGCTTGGTTTCGAACAGTTTGGCCGAACACCGATAAAAATCGCAGAACTGTAGATGTTGCCCAGCCCAACACACACATCAGACTCCCCACCATTAACTTCATCCACACCTTACACTGCTTCGGAAAAGCTGCCATCATAATCAAAGATGTCCCACCACAGTCAATATTTCTTCTCCCCGCTCCTGTCGGGCAGAAGGTAGAGAAGCTTCAATGTTTGCACCATCAGCCTTAGGAACAGTTTCGACTCCATCATCAGCATTCTTAACGATCCTTCCATAAACTGGGGCACTGTCTGATTCACCTCTATCCCATTTTGGCGTTGTCTCCGGAACTGGTGCCTACAATGCTAAGAACGATCTGTAATTTTCCCTTTGCTCAACCTATTGTACTTGGGTTTGGCTTGATTGTATTATGTAGACCATTATCTGATTTGATTGGATAGCAAGCAAATCAAAGCTTTCCACTGTACCTCAGTACAGGTGGTAATAATAAACCTAAACCTAGTGACTGCCTTCAATTCGGAACTAGTGGCCTGGTTTAAAAGACGGTAGTTTAGAATTGTTTATACTTCCTAAATCCAAATTATCCTAACCCAGAAAAGACAGCCTTGTCACAAAGATTATGGGAGCACATATTCTGGAGCACAGGTGTACACTATAGATAAGAATATTGTAAAATGTTGAATATATATAATGTTTTCAGTGTAGCTAGCAATGTTCGAAAGGAAGTTTGCTATGGAAGTTTAACGCATTGAAAAAGCGCCTAGAATTTAAATATCGTGACCCATGTCTGGTATCTTCCTGAAATTTGGCACAGATTTACATAAAATATCATTTACATAAGGAATTTGTGATTCATCAGTGCCAAAGGTTGCACACTAATTAATTCAGATAATTCAAAAATCTATTACAAAAAGTAACAGCACCCTCGTGCTCAATAATAGGTAGCTCTCCGCCAACCACCACCACCGGTTCCGCCTGCTGTGCAGTAGAACACCATGGCTGGCTGGCAGACGGGCCGGCAGAAGGCACTGAGGTGGTGGTCGGGTCCGCTGTCAAGTCCCGGCGGATGCTCGCACCCACCTGAGCTACTTCCCTCCCCGGCCACCATGCCCTAGCACCACGCCTGGAACGTTGCGGCAGCGGTGAGTGAGTGAGTGACTTGCTGGCATGATCCCCGACCCCCTCCTTCTCAACGCTCCCGCCCTCCCCGCAACTTTACCGCTAGCTGCCCAGCCAAGTTTGCTACTTTGTGCAGCCCAGGTCGTGCTGACCCGGACCGCACTCCTCACACGCTGTGGAAAGGAACTCTCCACCAACTCATTGGAACGTTTCTTCTGCATCTGTTGAAGACCAAAATGTGTTCTGTTCTTTGATGTGGGATTGGCACATTTCTTGATTGTCATAAACCAGGAATGTACAGCAGATGGTTAATAATTGAGTTGATGACCCTAACATTGAAATGATTATATTCGGATCAATGGAAGATGGGAATAAACTGAATATGTTTCAAAAATCCTTCCTTAATTATGGTTTAATAACGGCAAAAAACTTATACTTAAATTTTGGAAAAATACATCCATACCAACGTTGAAAATGTGGATTTTAAACATGTCGGAAACCTCACATCTTGAAGGAATGCGACTCCTCCTAACAGACAAAGCAGACCAATTCTTAATGATTTGGTCTCCATTTATCGACTTCTTACAATGGTTCAACATAACCGTAGAAATTAACTGTTTCAGGATCGGGTGAAGGGTGGTCAAGAATAATAAATAGCTATTTCTCCTGCAATCTCCTGTTTTCTATCTCTTCTTTTTCTCTCTCTATTCTCTCTCTTTTCTTCTTTCCTTCTTCTCACTGTTCGCTATCACGCACTTCTCTATTTTTCTACTATTCTCTTTCTTTTCTTTCTTTTACTGCTAAAAAAAAAATAAGAAGTTGTACATAAAATGTAACATGTGTATATATATTAGGTGTCTACAAGGTACCACATTATTTTATACTTACTTCTAATAAAATAAAAATTAAAAAAAAAAAAGAATTGAGTTGATTAAAAAAAACAATTTTACATCTTGTTCCAGACGCAACAGCCTATGGAAGTTTATAAACTCAGAAATATTGCATTTTTTTTTGTTTACATCAGAACACGCGGTGTACAAAATAAAACACAACAATCTCACAATAATAATCATGTCTTGGACCAGTCTCCTCTTTGGAGAACATTGTTACTTTAATACAGTTGGGTATTACTTAAAGTTGAACTCTTTCAAACATATGCATGCACAGCAATCTGCAGTTCACCCCCTTGCTGAAAGTTGACAGTATTCATCAACCATACTGTCATGGTTCATTATGGTGTGCGATAATCATGTGAGGTTATTTATATTATTGTTTTGACAGTTAAAACCTCCTGCAGTAACCTTCCTCTCTGCCATGATCCCAGCGGGCTCCCTGCCTAGCTAGCCTGAAACAAAGTGCATGATTAGTCAATAGGCATCCAACTCAATGTCAAACGTGTTTTGATTGGACAATTACTACTCGGAAAATTTGAGTTTTTTTCCATATTTAAAAAATATGTGCAGGTATTTTTCTTGATGAGTTTCAGATATGATTTCTATAATATTTTTGCATAATATGTTATAAATACAGGTAGATATGGAATGTGAGTCACAAATTGAAACGAAAAATCGGCTTACGGTCTAAGGGTAGTTTAAAAAAATATGCATGTATATTTTAAAATAATTTCTAATAATTGTATTGTCCATAATAATACAAGTAATCAGTAGCAATACTGTTGATAAACTTGAGAAATCACTGATCTGAAAAGGTGAAATCTGTTTTCTCTTCCAAACCTGCCTTAGCAGATAAGTATTTCTAACATCTTTTGTTATTACTCTTCAATTTGAACAGATTAACAACCCCTATCAAAGAGGGAGAAGAGTTTAACAGACATCTTGAAAGTGATTATTTTTAAATGTATGTTAACATCACTGTTTGACACTGAATCCTGTTAATTTAACCAGTTGAATTTCAATATGACCTCTCCAGACAATGATTTGAAAAAGTATTTTAATATGGTTGGTGAATATTGACACATGAACATTGCAATCTAAATATTGGGACATAAAATAAATTAAAAAAGGATTATTTGCCCACCATAAAATACCTCTAGCATGCAGGAGAGTAGTAGAATCAGGGGAGAGCTGATGGAAATGTGAGGAGAATATAATCAGATTTGAGAAGTATTAGTGTAAATGAGTGCTAGATGGCAGTGAACTCAGTGAGCTAAAGGGACTGTTTCCATGCTGTGTCTCTGATTATTTGTAGGTGTCATACTATTTCCTATGGGAGTATTTGATGATGCAGTGCTGGGAAAATTATTAAATGTTAAAATCTAAACACAGCAACTCTTATTGTTGACATGAATGTCGGTTTATCAAACACACATACCAGAGATGTAAATATGGAATTGATTTGATTTAAGTAACATGAAGCTCATGTAAAGGAGCCAAGAATACAGATTGTAAAGTTGCACAAGCTTCCTACACCCTACTAAGATCATGGTTACATTTTTTAGACTGGAGATCAATGGGCTACTATGCAAGCTTTGCAATGGCCCCAGCCATTTCTCCTGCACACTCGTATCCTCATCATTCCACCAGCCTACATTAATGTTTTTTTCTTTACCAATTATGTTTCTCTTATGTTAAATCCCTTTCCCAATTTGTAAATCACATCTTCTCTCATTCCCTTTTTAATTCTGCTTAGACTACATTTTGAGGTGCTTGCTTCATTAGGTGTGCTTTAGATTTAGTTTAGTTTAGAGATACATTGTGGAAACGGGCCCTTTGGCCCACCAAGTCCATGCCAACCAGTGCTTCCCGTATACTAGTTCTATCCTACAAACTAGGGTCCATTTACAGAAAAACAATTAACCTACAAACCTGCATGATATATACAATGAAGCCGATAACTCAACAGAACTTTAAGACAATGAGCATGCACAGACACCTACCTGCCTCTATGTTAGAACACCTGCAATCTATGATAACCAAATCTGAAATCCTGCAACCTTACATTTATTGCTTACGTATGACTGGGAATAAAGCTGATTACTGTATGGTGCAAGAGCCAGGATCTTTAGAAATGTCTCCTCATACCTGCTGGAAGAAATGAAGATATCCAATACCTACCGACTAACCCACACCTTTAATATGTAAATGACACAGAACAGATGATTTGCAGATCCAGTCTGCGCTGGACTCTGTAGGAGCAGCAGATTGTTGCTCACAGCAAGAGTCAGCACCTGGACAATGCAGCAAACAATATCACCTGCATGAGTTCAGACATTTGTAAGAATAGAGTTGTGTGTTGTACAAAAGATATAATAACAGAGTTCCAGGCCCCTTTGAGAGAATCTCAGTGGTTTAACTATATACAGGTCAGTTCATTACTCATAGTGCAGAAAGCTGTTTTTTAAAATGGCGAATGAACACATAGTTATGCTCAGGTGTGTAGGAAAGAACTGCAGTTGCTGGTTTAAATCAAAGATTGACACAAAAAGCTGGAGTAACTCAGCGGGACAGGCAACATCCTTCTTCCAGAGATGCTACCTGCCCTGTTGAGTTACTCCAGCTTTTTGTGTCTACATAGCTATGCTCCACGGGCATTTTGCATGCCACATTGAACCAGGAGGTTCACATTTTATTATTATCCGTTGTCACCAGAGATCTCATAATCATCTTCATCATCTTCATCATTATCCTCTTCATCTTCATCATCTGTGATATATTTACTATTTCTGGTAGGCAAATTCAATTCCATTGCTGATGAAGAATCTGCACATTAAAACAACAAGCATTAATCACATAAGATAAGTTATAAATTTACATGGGTTTTGATATTACCACATGGTGGAATCATTGCAGTGAACACCACCCAAATGACGAAGTGTGCTTTTACCTCTCAGTCCATGCCTCTGCAGGAGCCAGGATGGCCTATTCAATTGACCAGCATTTTGGGTCCTACTAAGTTAATACTCAGGGAAGGGAATATCAGTGGAGAATGTGAATGATAGAACACAGGACGGTACAGCATGGGAACAGGCCTTTCATCACACAATTTCTGAGCCAACCATGATGTTAAACTAACCCCATCTGCCTTCACATGATCCATATCCCGCACTCCCTGCATGTTAGCTTCTCTAAATTCATTTTATATGAGACTAGCATGTCTGTTTTGCACCATTTCACACCCTCTCCCACTGGAAGTGCGTTACAGATGGCTACCACTCTCTGTATAAAAAAAACGTCTCATACATCTCCTTCAAACTTATCCTACACATTCCTCAAAACCTCCTTATTCTTCCCATAATGTGGAAACTAGAACTGAACACAGAACAAATGTAAACCAAGTTTTATACAGCTGCAAAATGACGTTCTTACATGTATTCAATGCCATTTGCCTTCTTTACTACCCTGTGTACTCTTTCAAGGAGTTATGGACGTGCATCCCAAGATCCCTCTGTACATCAATGCTCCTAAGGGCCCTATCATTTGCTGTCTACTTTCCCCATACATTTGAACTCCCAAACCTCATATTTGTCCAGATTAAATTCCATCTCCCATTTTCCTGCCCATATTGTATCTCACAACTGATCTATATCTTGCTGTAGCCTTTGACAACCTTCTTCACAATCCACAACTTCACCAATTTTTAAGTCATCTGCAAAGTTACTTATGAGTCCACCAACGCTTTTATCCAAGTCATTTATATATCAGTCATAGAGTTATACGGTGTGGAAACAGGCCCCCTCGGTCCAACATGTCCCAGATACACTGTCCCACCTGCCCGCATTTGGTCCATATCCCTCCAAACCTGCCCTATCCATGTACCTGTCTTAACTGTTTTGTAAATGTTGGGATAGTCACTGCCTCAACTACTTTCTCTGGCAGCTTGTTCCATACACCCACCACCCTTTATGTGAAAAAGTTACCCCTCAGATTCCTATTAAATCTTTTCCCCTTCACCTTGAACAAATGTTCTCTGGCCCTCAATTCCCCTACTCTGGGCAAGAGACTTTGTGCATCTACCCAATCTATTCCTCTCATGATTTTATACACCACTATAAGGTCACCCCTCTTCCTCCTGCACTCCAAGGCAAAGAGTCCCAATCTACTCAACTTCTCCCTATAGCTTAGACCCTCTAGTCCTGGTGAATGGTTACAGATCTCCAGTCAGAATAATGTCCCTCTACCACTGCTCTCAAGGCAAATTTGAATCCAATCTACCTTGTGGATCCCGTGTACCTTAATACTTTCGATCAGGCTACCATGAGGGACCTTGTCAAATGCCGTCAAAATCTATGGAGACAGCATCCACAGTCCTACTCTCATCTTTCATCTCTGTCACCTCAAAAAGTTCAATAATTCTCATTAAAGATGCCTCCCCTCGATAAAGCCATGCTGATTATCACTAATAAACCCATGTCTTCCAAATGTAAGTAAATCCTATCTCTAATGCCCCTGTCCCACTTAGGAAACCTGAACGGAAATCTCTGGAGACTTTGCGCCCCACCCAAGGTTTCCGTGCGGTTCCCCGAAGTTGCAGGTGGTTGCCGGAGGTTGCAGGTAGTGGAAGCAGGTAGGGAGACTGACAAAAACCTCCGGGAACCTCCGGGAACCGCACGGAAATCTTGGGTGGGGCGCAAAGTCTCCAGAGGTTTCCGTTCAGGTTTCCTAAGTGGGACAGGGGCATAAAAATCCTCTACAATAGCTTCTCTTCCACTGGTGTAAAGATCATCCGCCTATAATTTGCTGGATTATCCCTAACTGTGGCTCTTCACCACCCTCCGGGACATCACCTGAGGCTAGAGAGGATACAAAGATCTCTGTCAAGGGCCCTGCAATCTCCATTCTTGTCTCTCTCAATAATCTGACATAAAGAAATGTCTAGGTTTTATGGGGACTAAAGGAACACATTTCCAGAGCGCACGAAAACCATCAAAAAATATCCCCTTGCTGGGATTCTTCAGGCCATTCATGACCTCTAAGATGTCTGATTTGAGAGGAAATCATTCAAACAGACTTTAAGTCAACTGCTGAATATTTTTTTTAAAGCTGTTTGTGTTGTAAATCGGTTACTGTGCCCTCTGCAAACTAATTGAAGACCTAGTTGGCTTCAGGTGAGACAAGTTTCCCTTCCCCACACCTGCCATAAAGTATAAAATGACAGTCAGTCAAATCAGAGTGGGAAATAATTAGTTGAGCAACATTCCCTTGTAACAGATGGGAATCAAACAGAGGAAATTAAAATGAAAGCCATTGTATTTAAGATCTTTATGAACAAGATACATCTGGGGATGAATTATTCAACATGTTGCCTGGCATAAAATTGATGATGTTGAATGGAAAAAGGCAAAGTCACCAAGATTGTGAATTAAATATTCTAGAATTTTAACTTTCAAGAAGGAACAGGAAAGGAGGGATAGCTATACAGTGGAGAGAATGGGGTAAAGGGAGTTGAGAGGAAAAATCAGAAGCTTAGGAAATCAAGTAAAATCAAGGAAATCAAGAAAAATGAAGTAAAATCAATTTTGGCGGTTAATAAAAATCAGGGGACCAAATCAGGAGGATGTATGGAGTCCAATGGACAGTATAAGTACTGTTGTATCCTGGACCAGCCTGCGCCTCTCCTTCCCCTTGGCCTTGTCAAACTGGGGAGTTGGTAAGATTCCCAGACCAGCTCTTCCCCGAGTCACTGCTCCCACCAGGACTCTGTGGCGTATCCGAGACGCCGCTTGCAGCACGGCTTTGCCGGCTCTCCACTTCCTCCCAGTTTTCACCTCCACCCCTGCCTGACCCACCTTGGGGTCACTGGAGTCCCTGTACAGCATCACCTCTCTGGCCCGAGTCGCCTTAAACTCCTCCTCCAAGGACTTCAGGGGCAGCTGGAGTTTGGTGTTAGTTCCGTAAACGGCGATGCTGCTAAGGCTGAGGAAGTTGCTGATTTTCTCCTCCATCCTCTCTACGGAATGGAGGTTGGAACTTCGTAGACAAGCAGTGGCTAGAGTATCCTTGGCAGGATACCATGCTGGTAAATCAATGCCTTGAACTTGCCGAGAAGCCCCGACCAGTCCACCGCTCTCAACCAGCTCTCCAGCTCCTAACAGGTTGCCTGGACTGATGCAGTATCTTTCAGGCTGCTGTTAAACACCTTGCTAAGACTCTTAATTGGCCTTTCGGAGACAGTTAGGATTGGTGTCTCTTGGATTCTGAAGCTGAACCTGTCCATGACACAAGGGACTACAGCTGCTGAAATCTTGAGCAAAAATCAAAGTGCTGGAGGAATTTAGCAGGTTAGGAAACATTATCAAATTTGCAGATGACACAAAGTTGGGTGGCAGTGTGAACTATGAGGATGCAGGGTGACTTGGACAGGTTGGTTGAGTGGGCACATGCATGGCAGATGCAGTTTAATGTGGATAAATGTGAGGTTATCCACTTTAATGGCAAGAACAGGAAGGAGATTATTATCTGAATGCTGTCAAAATTAGGAAAAGGGGAAGTACAACGAGATCTGGGTGTCCTTGTACATCAGTCACTGAAAGTAAGCATGTAGGTACAGCAGGCAGTGAAGAAAGCTAATGGCATGTTGGCCTTCATAACAAGAGGAGTTTAGGAGCAAAGAGGTCCTTCTGGGCCTCTGGTGAGACCACACCTGGAGTATTGTGTGCAGTTTTGGTCTCTAAATTTTAGGAAGGACATTCTTTCTATCGAGGGACTGCAGCGTAGGTTCACAACGTTAATTTCCTGGATGGCGGGACTGTCATATGTTGAAAGAATGGTGTGACTGGGTTTGTGTACACTGGAATTTAGAAGGGTGAGAGGGGATCTTATTAAAATATATAAGATTATTAAGTGATTGGACATGCTAGCGGCAGGAAACATGCTCCCGATGTTGGGGGATTCCAGAACCAGGGGTCACAGTTTAAGAATAAGTGGTAAGCCATTTAAAATGGAGATGAGGAAGAACTTTTTCACCCAGAGAGTTGTGCATCTGTGGAATTCTCTGCCTCAGAAGGCAGTGGTTGGATAGAGCTCTTAATGATAGCAGAGTCAAAGCCTATGGGAAGAAGGCAGGAATGAGGTACTGATTGTGGATGATCAGCCAAAATCACAGTGAATGGCGGTGCTGGCTCGAAGGGCCTACTCCTGTGCCTATTGTCTATTGTCTCTCTGTGGAGGAAAATCCACAGACGACTTATCGAGTCAGTCTGAAGAAGGATCTCAACCTGCAACTTTGTCCATCCTTTCCCTCATAATGTCATAAGTGATAGGAAGAGAATTAGGCCATTCGGCCCATCAAGTATACTCTGCCATTCAATTATTGCTGATCTATCTGTCCCTCCTAACCCCATTCTCCTGCCTTCTCCCCATAACCCTTGACACCCATACTAATCAAGAATCTATCTATCTCTGCCTTAAAAATATACATTGACTTGTCCTCGACAGATGCTGCTTAACCTGCTGAGTTCCTCCAGCACTTTGTGTTTTGTTCGAGAATCCAGCATCTGCAAGTTCTTGTGTCTCTTTCAGTACTTTGCATTTTACAGGGGATTGGAACTATTTGGTTGGCTCATTGAAAGATGTGACACAGGCACGATGAGCTGAAGTTTTTTCGTTAAACATATTCCGCAAGCTCAAAAAAAGGAATGTTTGTAATCGCTTGTGTGCCCAGGACAGTGCGAGTCTTGTCACCTTGTTACCATGCCACTTATATGGGACACATCTCATATAACATCTATATTCCTGCATGCCAATTTTAGGTTCTCTTTCTTGGGTACGGGCCTCACAAGCAAGTTTAACATTTGTTCATCTAAAGGGTGATGGTGACCATCACATTTGAACTGGTGCTGTGCTGGTGATGATGTAAGATATTGGTTTCACATTCAGACAAGATGATGCAATGGCCAATAAATGTAGGTTAATAATGTGATTGAGGCAGTGCAGCGTAGGTTCACGAGATTGATCCCTGGGATGGTGGGACTGTCATATGAGGAAAGATTGAAAAGACTAGGCTTGTATTCACAGGAGTTTAGAAGGATGAGGGGAGATCTTATAGAAACATATAAAATTATAAAAGGACTGGACAAGCTAGATGCAGGAAAAATGTTCCCAATGTTGGGCGAGTCCAGAACCAGGGACCACAGTCTTAGAATAATGCAAAGGCCATTTAAGACTGAGGTGAGAAAAAACTTTTTCACCCAGAGTGTTGTGAATTTGTGGAATTCTCTGCCACAGAGAGCAGTAGAGGCCAATTCACTGGATGAATTGAAAAGAGAGTTAGATAGAGCTCTAGGAATCAAGGGATATGGGGAGAATGCAGTCACGGGTTACTGATTGTGGATGATCAGCCAAAATCTCAATGAATGGTGGTGCTGACTCGAAGGGCCAAATGGCCTCTTCCTGCACCTATTTTCTATGTTTCTAAGAGATTGACTGATCAGGAATTCATCCTTGGAACATTTGAGGTCCATTTAAGAATCTGATAACAGCGGGGAAGGTTCTGGTGGTACATGCTTTCACGTGTTTGTTTCTTCTGCCTGACGGGAGAGGGGATAAGAAAGAATGACTGGAGTGCGAATGATTCTTGGTTATGTTGGCTGCATTTCTGAGATAGCGTAAAGTGCAGATGGAGTCCATGGGGGGGGGGGAGGTTTGGGCAGGTCTTGGGCATAGCAGCTGCCATGCCAATTTTAGTTGCATCGGATAGGATGCTTTCTAAAGTGCATTTAAAGAAATTGGTAAGAGTCAATCGAGTCATGCTGAATTTTCTTAGCCAATAAGTTACTTTGATGTGCGAATGCTTCCACTTTTGAGTCGGATCTTTGTGCGTTTGAACAACCAAGGCAGTCATGGGTGAGATTATTCTCATTTGAAAGCAGATTTTGCTAACTCACTTAGGAAAATGTAAAAGATTCCATAAGATAGATAGATAGATAGATAGATAGATAGATAGATAGATAGATAGATAGATAGATAGAATCTTTATTTGCCACGCAACCAGGGTTGGTGGTATTTGGGTTCGGTACATGATGGTACACTGCTTTAGTCACATTAACACATATAACAACACAGATCACAGTAATAAAGTGCATCCATACTACATCACAAATCACAAATCTCACCAACAGAACATAGTGCAAAAGAACAGACAAAGACCATAGACAAGACACTATATACATCAAGAGTCTTTTATTGCAGCCGTGTACTTAGCTCCGGAGGCTAAAGCTAATGTAGCACTGGGCTACCTGCTAAATGCGATCAACAAACAACAGAACTCACATCCTGATGGGGTTTTTATCGTGGCTGGTGACTTTAATCACACCAACTTAAAGAAAGTACTGCCACGGTTTGTGCAACATGTTAAATGCCCAACTCGAGGGAAAACACACTAGACTGTGTTTATTCTAAAATTCCTAAAGGTTACAGAGCCTTACCCCTCCCCCCCCCCCCCCCCCTTGGACTGTCAGACCACCAGTCATTGTTGTTAATCCCAGCCTACATCCCCATCAGTAGAAAGCAGAAACCCACTACCAGGATCATTAAAACTTGGCCAGAGGATGCAACCTTACAACTGCAGGACTGCTTGCAGAGCACAGACTGGAGTCTATTTTATAACCAGGACCTAGAAGAGTACGCTGCAGCAGTACTCTTCTACATCAGATGTTGTGTGGAATGTGTCACCATCAACAAGTGCATCCGTGTCTTTCCGAACAGGAAACCATGGATGACTACGGAGGTCCAGCGCCTTCTGAAGGAGCGGGACTTGGCCCACAAATCTGGCAACAAAGAACTGTACAGCGCTGCCAGACACAGCCTTAAGCGGGGCATTAAATCAGCTAAAATGTCCTACAAGGAGAAGATCGAGGACCAGTTCACCTCCAGGGATACAGCACGCATGTGGCAGGGAATACATCACCTAACAAACCTCAGGGGCAGCAGGGATCCACCGACAGCTGCAAATACATCGCTGGCAGAGGAGCTCAACCACTTTTTTGCCCGTTTCGAGAGAGGTCCGAATGAAAGAACCTCTCTCCAACTGGACCCTGCTGACCAGCCACTTACCCTCCAGTTAGAGGAGGTAAAGCAGGCCCTGAGAACTGTTAATGCTAGTAAGGCTGCTGGCCCGGATGAGATCCCAGGCAGGGTGCTCCGGGACTGTGCTCACCAGCTCGCTGGGGTATTCACAGACATTTTTAACCTTTCCCTAGCACACTCCTCCGTGCCAGAGTGCCTGAAAACCACCACTATCATCCCGGTGCCCAAGCAGACAATCATCAACTCCTTCAATGACTACAGGCCCGTTGCTCTTACATCTGTAGTCTCCAAGTGCTTTGAAAGGCTGGTCCTAGGTCACCTTAAATTATCTCTCCCCCCCTCACTCGACCCACACCAGTATGCATACAGGGCTAATAGATCTACAGAGGATGCCATAAACACTGTCCTCCATGCTGCACTACAACACCTAGAGGAGAAGGGGTCATATGTCAGGATGCTTTTTGTTGATTACAGCTCAGCTTTTAATACAATCATACCCAGCAAGCTGATCACAAAAATGCTAGACCTTGGCCTCAGCAGTCAACTGTGTCGGTGGATATTGGACTTTCTCAGTGAACACCCACAGACGGTGAGACTTGGACCCTACACCTCGACATCCCTGACCCTCAGCACAGGAGCACCGCAGGGCTGTGTGCTCAGACCGCTCCTCTACGCCCTATACACACATGACTGCTTGCCCCATCACCCCGCAAATAGGATCATAAAATTTGCGGACGATACAACCGTGGTGGGGCTCATCTCAAATGGGAACGAGGTCGCCTATAGAGAGGAGGTGCACAGACTTTCTGAGTGGTGTGTTCACAACAATCTCTCTCTGAACACTAAAAAGACAAAGGAGATCATCACTGATTTCAGGCGACATAGAGTGGAGCTCAGGCCACTGGAGATAGGGGGCGAGGAGGTGGAGAGGGTGCCTAGTTTTAAATTTCTGGGGATCAACATCAGTGAGGATCTTAAATGGTCTGTGAACTCTGCTGTAGTTGTAAAAATAGGCGCAACAGAGACTTTACTTCCTCAGAACACTGAGGAAGGCCCATCTGTCTGCTAAACTGCTGGAGTCTTTCTACCGCTGTTCGGTAGAAAGCATACTGACTTACTGCATAACTGCCTGGTTTGGGAACTGTTCAGCAGCTGACAGAGCAGCTCTCCAGAGGGTGATAAAAACTGCCCAGGGTATCATTGGACTCCCCCTGCCCCCTCTGGAGGACATTTACCACTCCAGATGCCGCAGCAGGACCTGTAATATCGTGAAAGACATTACACATCCTTGTCACCACCTTTTCACACTGCTGCCCTCAGGAAAAAGGTACAGGTCGCTAAAGTCACGCACTGCCAGACTCAAGAACAGCTTTTACCCATCAGCAATCTTGGAACTGAACTCTGTCTCGTGAGCAGGTTATGGGGAAGGAGGGGGGGTGGGAGACAGTGTTAATTTATGTAAATGTGAATCCATGGGTGGGTTTGGGGAGGGAGGGAGTGTAAAAAGTATGAGTATGTGAATGTTTGAAGTTCTTTTAAATGGAGAGACACAGTAATCTCGTTGTATGTGACACATGCAATGACAATAAAGCATTCTGATTCTGAAGAGTCCTTAGTGTTGTCTGTCATTGGAGGGAATTGAGTGTTTTTATTGCTGAGGGGAAGAAGCTGTTTTTAAAACGGGTGGATTTTGTGGCAAGTGACCTGAGGCACCTCCCTGAAGGGAGAGACTGGAAAAGGTGGTTTGCTGGATGGGAGGGGTCCGAGATGATCTTTATTGCCCGTTTTGAGGTACATTGGAGGTAAATGGAATGGATTGAGGGGAGGGGGGAGTTGATGGTCCTGGTGGCCTTGGAGACAATGCGCTGTAATCTGTGTAGTGAGTGACTGTCAGTGTTTCCGTACCAGACTGTGATTGAGGAGGTGATGATGCTTTCGATAATGGATTGATAGAAACGGACCAGGAGGTGTTTGTGGACTCTGAACTTTTTGAGCTGTCTGAGGAAGTATAGGCGTTGTTGTCCTTTCTTAATTATGTGGTCTGCGTTGATGTGCCATTTTAGATTATTGCAGATATAGGTACCCAGAAACTTGAATGAGTTTGTGGAGGTTATGGGATTGGAGTTGACATGGACCGGGGGTTTGGGGTTTTGTTTGCGTCTGAAGTCTATGATGATTTCCAAGGTTTCTGATGTATTAAGCTGGAGGTTGTTGTCTGCACACCATTTGACTGCGCTGTCGACTGTTTGATGGTATTGTGATTCGTTGTTGTCTGAGATGAGGCCAATTATTGTTGTGTCATCTGCATATTTGAAAATTTTGACTGAGCTGCATTGGGATGTGAGGTTGTTGGTGTAAAGTGAGAAGAGCTGAGGTGACAGAACGCACCCTTGGGGGGCTCCTGTGTTGAGAGTCAGAGGGCTGGAGAGTTTTTCACCCACCTTGACTCTTTGCTGTCTGTTTGTCAAAAAGTGCAGGATCCAATGGCACATGGCTGGGTGAATGCTCATGTCCAACAGTTTATTATAGAATTTAATTGGATGTATGGTGTTAAAGGCCGAGCTAAAGTCTATAAACAGGATGCGTGCATAAGTGTTCGGTGATTCCAGATGATGTAGGGAGTAGTGAAGAGCTAAGTTGATAGCATCCTCAACAGACCGGTTGGCCCTATATGCAAATTGGAAAGGGTCCATGATGGGGGCAGTGTGTGTTTTCAGATGGGTGAGGGCTATGTGCTCAAAGGCCTTCATGGCAACTGATGTTAGTGCAACAGGTCTAAAATCGTTCAGACAGCTCACCTTGGAGGACTTGGGCACAGGGATGATGATGGATGATTTGAAACACTGCGGGACTCTACATTGGCTGAGGGAGGTGTTAAAGATGGAGGTGAACACAGGAGCCAGCTGAGCTGCACAGTAGTTGAGAGCAGCGGGGCTGAGGTTGTCAGGCCCTGCCGCTTTTCTTTTATTAAGATTTTTGAAGGCCGCTCTAACTTCCTCCTCAGAGATGGTGAATGGTGCTGAGTTAGGTGGGGGGGGAGGCATGGATAGCGGGGTGGCATTATCAAAGCGTGCATAAAAAGTGTTCAGTTTTTCCGGTAAATCCGGATCCTCATCTGGGATGGGAACAGGACGTTTTTTGTAGTCCGTCATCTTCTGTAGATTTTTCCAGACTTCTCTTGAATTATGAGTTTTGAATTGTTGTTCCAATTTCTTTGAATAAGCTGACTTTGCCTTCCGTATTGCAGACCTGAGTTCATATAAATAAATAATCTAATCTAATCTAATCTAATATTTTGCTGTTTTGTACTGATCACTGTTTCCATTGGTGTAGGCTGCATTCTTCTTTTTGCGAAGAAGTTGAACCAGGGTTTACCATTACTGGGTATTGTGACAGTTTTGTAGGGGACGCACAGTTCTTCACAGTAGCGGACGTATGACGTCACCACGTCAGTGTACACGTCGATGTTGTTGCCGGATGCGTCGAGGAGGAGGTCCCAGTCAGTGCATTCAAAACATCCCCTTAACGTTTCGATGACATCCTCTGACCAGGACTCAACGGTTATTATTTTGGGCCTGATGGATTTCAGTTTTTGTTTGTATGCGGGGATGAGCAGCAGCATTACATGATCGGATCTGCCCAATGGAGCACGAGGAAAGGGACGGTAAGCGCCAGTGATGTTAGTGTAACAATGATCCAATATATTGTTTTCTCTGCTCAGGCATGTCATTTGCTGAGTGTAGTTAGGGAGTTCTTTAGTTAGACAGCTGTGCTTGAAGTCGCCCGAGGCTATAATGATGGAATCAGGACGTGAGCTTTCCATAGAGGAAATGTGCTGTGCTAACTTATCCATAGCCGTGTTAGCGTTACCGTCGGGTGGGACATAAACGCCAATTAACACAACAGATGAGAATTCCCTGGGTAGATAGAATGGTCTGATGTTCAAACAGAGGAATTCGATATCAGGGGAGCAGTGTTGTGCTTGTATAGTGATGTTATTGCACCAGCGTTGATTGACAAGGAAGCAGATACCCCCACCCTTGGACTTATGTGACAGCACTGCCGACCTGTCGGCTCTGCAGATGGTAAAGCCAGGTGGGGTTACTGCTGAGTCGGGAACAGATTGATCCAGCCAGGTTTCCGTGAAGCAGATGGCAGATGATTCTTTGTACCCTCTCCTTGTGTGGATCAGAAGCTGGAGTTCATCCATCTTGTTCCGAAGTGATCGGACGTTGGAGAGTAGTAGTGCCGGTAGTGGAGGCCGGTAGGGCCGCTTCCTGAACCGAGCCAGGACTCCTGCTCGCCGTCGACCGGGCCTAGGAGAGGTCCCAGGGTGTGGACCAGGTGAGGTGTTCCTGGCGAGTAATTCCACAGGAAGGGTTTGTGCATGGAACGGAGATCCCAAAACTCCATTCGATCTAGCCCTTATAGTTAGCAACTCAATTCGATCGTAATTGAGTATGCAGAAGGAGATTTTATCATAGAAAAACAAAAGTGCGTAACATAGAAGCAGGGCCTCACGGCCGCCATCTTTCCTTTCCGTAACACTATCATTAAGAGAGAGCAATTCAATCCAGTGCCTTATGGCACCGTCACATAGTAGTAAGGGCTGCTGCCTCAAAGCTCCACTGACCCAGATGCAGTCTTATCATCAGTGCCATCTGCTTTTCTCCCTGTGACTGCATGGGCTTTTTCTGGGTGTTCCAGTATCCCCCTGAACCACTGTAGTTGAAACTTCAGCTTTGTTTCTGGGTCTATAGATGCTGCCTGACCTGCGGAGCCCCTGCAGTCACTTTTATTTTTATGAACTAACCTTAACATAAGAGGCCACCCTTCAGGAATAACGATAAACACTTTATTGCACAAAGAATAGTTCTCTTCCCACAGAAGGACATGGTTATTGGATCTCGTGAAGCGTTTTCAATTAGATTTGAAGGAATTTTGTTGATGATAAGCTACTATTTTATTCATTGAGGTCAAGGGACTGAATCCTTCCGTTTCTCAGTTCCTCCCTGTCCAAATGTGTCGAATCCAAAATCTTGAAAATTCAGTGTCTTTAAGGGGAGACTATCTTTAATTAACAACTGAAATATTTGTGTCTGGAAGCTTTTGTGCGCAACATGATTTATTTATAACAAACAATTAAGCAGACAGTATAATCAAGGGCCCATTGTGCTTCCTTGATAATTCTTTAAGCTTCTATACACTGTAAATTTATTTCTTGCACGGAGGACCCTAGACATGGGTGTTGCCGTTCAATGGGTTGCAGTCGGCGGAGGAATGCTCCTGTTTGGTTTCTGTTGCCTGCAGACATGCTGCTCACTCGGGCAGAAGCAAGCTGCCATGGCAGTTGTCAACACTGCTTCCAGACTACTTGAATGCATCTGTCTCAAAAATCTCCAAGCCACAGAGTCCAGCTATTCATGAAGATTGTCTTAAATCCCAAAGTATGTTGGGTCTTCCCAATCCTCATCTACTCCCAATATTTAAGAATTAGGCAAATAAATCTCCAGAGACACGATGGCATCAAGAAAGAGGTAACAAAAAGAGCAGGAATATTGGGACAAAGGATTAGTCATGATTGTATTCTGGGGCATTTGAAGGTCTATGTGGACTATTATTTGTCCTATATTTTATGTTTTGTATTGTGATCACCAAGCTCAGATCAGGACCTACTGATCTCCTGTCCGACACTCCTCTGGCACAGAACTGCCTCTCCCCACCAGCAGCATCCCCTTCCACCACCACCGCCTTTCAGGCTTCGCCCATTATCGAGCTTCAGTGCCTAATCTTTGCTATAGTTCTCCCACTGATCTTCAGTAGCCAACACTAGCTCCAAACCCTTTAATGAATCATTCTTCTGAATGCTCCAACAGCTGGGCCTGTGGACTTTAACATCATGAAGCCCACTGTCTCTGGTAAGAAGAGGCCGACGCGGGAGCTCCGTGCCGCGTAGAGAGTTTCAACCACCCCGACGCGGGAGTTTCGATCACCCCGACAGGGACTTCGAACGTTGGCTGCGGGAGCTTTGATCACCCCGACTGCGGATGGTTTGACTGCCTCGACCGCAGGAGAACAAAGAGGAAGAAGGTTTAAATGATTGCGTTCCATCACAGTGAGGAATGTGGAATCCACTGTGATGGATGTTTATGTTAACTATTATGTGGTTGTGTCTTGTTGCTTTTCACTTAGTATGGCTGTATAGTAACTCAAATTTCACTGCATCTTAACTGGTACATGTGACAATAAACTGACCTTGAAACCTTGAACTGACTCTTTCTCCAATTCTGCTGAGATCCTCAACAGGTTAATCTCAAAATCTCTTCACCAATCCTTTCAATCACCCCACCACCACCATGATCTTCAACAGACAACACTTGCCGCTTACCCACCTTCACTTCATCCTCACTTGAAGCCGCTTTCAAACAATCTCTCATAGCTGAACCTGGTCGCTGTTTCTTACACTGTGTCCTGGGCATTATAGAAACATAGAAACATAGAAAATAGGTGCAGGAGTAGGCCATTCGGCCCTTATGCAATGTTCCTGCAGTTTGCCTGCCTTACGCCATCATGTAGAATATGCTCAAATAGAAATTATTAATTTTCTGACCATTAATAATGTAACAGTAGGTAGAAATACGCAGTAATGTGATGTTGTGTCTGTGGACTTCCAAAAGATATTTGACATGTTAACTTTCTTAGTGTGGTTGCAATACTGTTGCACCCTCAGCGTGGAGAGAGAATTGGTTAAGGATGGAAAATATTGTGGTTTATGCACTTCCCCAGGGTTCAATATCAGTATGACTGCTGAAGTCTACATACATTTAGTAATTCAGACTTCAGAGACAGGGCACAATTTTGAAGTTTAAAGAGTTCAAAAAAGGGTCTAAAACAGAAAGGGAAAAGAATGACAGATGAGATGCAATGCAGACAGTGAGGATATACAATTTGTTGGAAAGGACAATGATGAATAATACTTTAAACAGTGTAATTTAACAAGATTTCCAGGATTTATTCCAGGGTTGAGTGATTGTTGCTGTATGGAAAGACTGGAGAAGCTAGGGGCAGAGAAGGCTAAAAGGGTATTTAATAGTTATTTATAAAAGAGGAGGAGATGTTCACAATTATTGAAACATAGGCAATGATTTAAGAAAATCTAACCAAGGGCCACATGAGGAGGGAATTTTTGTTTAGTAACTACTTGATAGAATTTCTACTTTCAAAAGGGAAAAGTACGAAGACAAAAGGATGAAATGCCAGGGAGTGAGACGGACCTGACTGATCTTTGGAAAAACTCTCAGACTTGATGGGTTGAAAAGCCTCTTCCTGTACTATATTTTTGTAATATTTTTGAGAAACAAGATGGAATAATGTTGGGTAAAAAAAGAAGGGATACTTTATCCAGAATGTTATGTTTCAGTGACAGGTTAATGTGAGATTGGACAGGATTCCGTTACTTCATCTTACCAGGATCATTGACGCTCAAACTTGCAGAGGCGTGAGCTTCTCCATACTTATTCCATGTGTAACAAGTATAGATTCCCTCATCAGACTTCTTCAAACCCTGAATCTGCAACCATCCTGTGATACCATATCGTTCTGGGCCTCCTCGAGCCTGTGGAAATATATAAAACAGGGAATACGAATTGTTGTGATCATTCCTCCTGCCACCCTTCCTGCTAAAAGGCAAAGCTATGATAGCACCGTACGGGTAGATGCACAGAGTCTCTTGCCCAAAGTAGGTTAATCGAGGACCAGAAGACAGAGTCCTGAGTCCGGGGTTCGGCCGCGGGCCAGTGGACGATGTCGTCAACAGCTGCGTCCGCTGGACTGGAGGGCGGCAGCTTCGACCACCCCGGGCCGCGGTGTTTGACCTGGCCCGTTCGCGGAGCTCGGTGAGCCGCGGGACTGGTTTATCATCGCCCGGTGGGGTATCGCCTCAGCACAGAGGGAGAAGAGGAGGGAAGAGACTGCAGCCCTAAGATTTTTGCCTCCATCACAGTGAGGAGATGCTTGGTGGACTCACTGTGGTGGATGTTAATTTGTGTTTACTGTCTGTTCTGTTGTCTATTATTGTATTATTGTATGTATGACTGCAGGCACGAAATTTCGTTCAGACTGAAAGGTCTGAATGACAATAAAGGAAATTCAATTCAGATGTTTAAGGTGAAGGGGAAAAGATTTAATGGGAATCTGTGGGGTAACATTTGCACACAAAGGGTGGTGGTGTGTGGAACAAGCTGTCGGAGAAGGTAGTTGAGGCAGGGACTATCCCAATATTTAAGAAACAGTTAGAAAGGTACATGGATAGGGCTGGTTTGGAAGTATATGGACCAAATGCGGGCAGGTGGGACTGGTGTAGCTGGGACATGTTGGTCATTGTGGGCAAAGGACCTGTTTCCACGCTGTATCACTATGACTATGACAAGTGGTGAAGGAGATTCACCAGAATGTTGTCCAGTATGGAGTGTTTCAGTTGAGAGGAGAGACTGGAGAGGCTAGGCCTATTTTTCCGTAGTGGAGGAGGTTACGAATGCTGATGAAGGTACACAATTATCTATATTACTAATCGTCTTGTTACTGTGCAGAACAAGACGATTGTTCCCATAGATGAAAAATAAAAGAGTTATTAATGTTTTAAAAATGTTGACATTCTCTCTGCTGCCCCTGCTGGTGGGAGGGGGGAGGGACTATAAAATCCGGAAGTGTTGTGCCTCACATTCTCTGCAAGATGGAGGAAGCGAGAGGGTCACGTATCTCTGAGCTGTGAATAACACTGAACACATGTCTACTCAACTGTGAGTGCCCTTAATGTGGTTGCTTTGAAATGCTGCACTGCAAATGGTTGTTGGTGGTGTTAACTGCTTTGAAATGCTGCACAGCAAATGGTTGATGGAGGTCGTGGTAACTGCTTTGAAATGCTGCACTGCACATGGTTGTTGGTGACGGTACTGCTTTGAAATGCTGCACTGCAAATGGATGGTGGTGGTGGGAACTGCTTTGAAATGCTGCACTGCAAATGGTTGTTGGTGGCGGCAACTGCTTTGAAATGCTGCACTGCAAATGGTTGTTGGTGGTGGTAACTGGACAAATTCCTGTTTACACTGTATATTGATTTTAGATAAAACGCCACCACTTACGGCTATGATTTTTGGCCATCTTACTCATTCTTCCCATCAATATAAAATACAAGTGTTATTAGTGTTTAAATAAATGTTGAGAATCTCTCTCCTGTCAATCACGCCATGAAGGCCACGCCCCTTCCGGTGGGAGGGGGAGGGATTATAAAACCCGGAAGTGTCGGTGTGGCTCAGTCTCTGCAAGATGGGGGAAGGAGAGGTCACGACTCTGTCTGAGCTATGAATCAACTGAACACACTGGATGTCTACTGAACTGTGAGTGTGGTGTTTATGTGGTGTTTTGTGTGGGTTTTATGGTGGTTTTATGGTGGTTTCACCCTGCTTGCAATGGTATGAAACTGCATTTGAATGTGGTGGCCTTGCACCCTGCATGAAATGGTGTGAAACTGCACTTGAATTCGATGGCCTTGCACTCTGCATGAAATGGTATGAAACTGCACTTGAATTTGGTGGCCTTGCACCCTGCTTTAAATGGTGTGAAACTGCACTTGAATTTGATGGCCTTCCACCCTGCTTGAAATGGCATAACCAGCACTAGTATTTGGTGGCCTTGAACCCTGCTTGAAGTGGCATGAAACTGCACTTGAATTCAGTGGCCTTGCACCCTGCTTGAAGTGGTAGGAAACTGCGTCTGAATTTGGTGGCCTTGCACCCTGCTTGAAGTGGTATGAAACTGCAATTGAATTTGGTGGCCTTGCACCCTGCTTGAAATGGAATTTCAAGGAATAGCCGTGAGTCAACTGCTCACCCACCAGCCATGAGTGAGCTGCCAGCACATCAGGCTTGAGTGACTGAGCTCTCACCCCAATAATCCATTTGGCCCACAATGTCCATACTAGCCATCTGGAAACCAGACCCTTCCGCCCACAATACCTATACTAGCGCTCCAGACAGTGTGAGCCGTCGGGAGTGCAGGCTAGGAATTTATTCCTTGGAGCACAGGAGAATGAGGGGTAATCTATAAAGGTATATAAGATCATGAGAAGAATAGATAGGGTAAATAAATGCACACTGGGTAAATGGTCTTTTACCCAGAGTAGGGGAATCAAGAACCAGAGGACATAGATTTAAGATGAGGGGGAAAGATTTAATGGAAACTTAATTTAATAGAAAACTAAAAAACATTTGCACATGTACATTGATAGGATAGGTCTAGAAGTATACTAGACCAAGTGCAGACCTTTTGGGTCTGATCCCCCAACGCAAGATTCCACCACTCACCCGTTCCCCAATGCAAGCCCTTCCCCCATCGCAATATTGCATCACTCACGCATAGCCCCCAACTGTTTCGGGACGGCTCATTTCTCCTCATCCCCAGCACTCCCTACTCCTCCTCTTCACCCTCTTCAATCCCAAGAGAGGGATGGGGGTAGAGAGGGATGGGGGGTAGAGAGGGAGGGGGGCAGAGAGGGAGGGGGGCAGAGAGGGGGGGAGGCAGAGAGGGAGGGGGATGAGGGTAGAGAGGGAGAGTGAATGGGTAGAGAGGGAGGGGGAGAGAGGGAGAGGGAGGGGGGGGGTTGTAGAGAGGGAGGGTAGAGCGAGCGAGAGGGAGGTAGAGATGGAGAGGGGCAGAGAGGGAGGGGGTAGAGAGAGGGAGGGATGGGGGTAAAGGGAGAGGGAGGGGTATAGTGGGGGAGGGAGGGTAGAGAGGGAGGGGGTAGAGAGGGATGGGATAGAGAGGGTGGGAGTGAGGGTAGATAGGAAGGGGGCATCTCCCTCTTCCGCCCCTCCCCATCTCAATCCTCCACACCCCTCCCCATCTCCCTCTACCACCCCACTCCCCACCCCACCTCCCTCATTTCCCCCATCCTCCTCCTCCTCACTCTCATTCCCTGCCCCAGGACCCTACCCAGGTCATATGTAAACAGGTGGGACGTGTAAATGGGGCATGTTGGTGGTCATGAAGGGACTGTTTTCATACTGTATGACTATGATTCCATCATGTATTCAAGCACCATTGTTCAAACGTAACTACATAATTCAAGCCACTACTCTAATTGGAACAATGAGGGGATGCTGAAATTACTGCAGGAGTTGTCTTCCCAATTATATTTTAGACTAAATTAGGCTTTTGGTTGGATTTAAGAGATCTTATAGCAGAATTTGATGAAGAGCAGAAGATGTCGCCCAGGCTCTTAACTAACACTTATCCTACATCTAGCATTATTAGAACAGAATATATTTTCCCCAACAGCTGTAAATGTCAGAAATCAATTGAACATTTCATAATTCATAGTGATAATTATTATAGGGTAAAGGTGAATCAATGGAATTGAGGGCCAGATTGATCGGTTGTTAAGGTTCCACCAATTCATCTTTTGGTGTTTCAAGAACTTTAATCATTTGAAATAAATTTTGACATGTCGATTAAGAAATTAATTTAAATCTATTTATTTTATTCATCCTGCGGGAATGTGTACTGAAGCACCCTTCCCGATTTGCAGAGTAGAGTCTTCACCTGAACAGAGATATGTGCATCATCTCCAGGCAGGAAGTTTTCATTCCCTTTCTTCCTCCATTCCACCAGGGCCATGGGATTAGCTGACACTTCACAGCTGAAGATGACATAATTGCCTGCAACATTATGTGTGTTGCGAGGAGGCATGGCAATCCATGGAACTAGAACATAGAACACACATGGAAAAGTTCAGCACAAAATAGGCCCTTCGTCCCTAGAGTACCGGGAGTATTGTGTGCAGTTTTAGTCTCCTAATTTGAGGAAGGACATCCTTGCTATTGAGGTAGTGCAGCGTAGGTTCAGGAGGTTAATCCCCGGGATGGCGGGACTGTCATATGAGGAAAGATTGGAAAGACTAGGCTTGTATTCACCGGGATTTAGATGCATGAAGGGGGATCTTATAGAAACATATAAAATTATAAAAGGACTGGCCAAGCTAGATGCAGGAAAAATGCTCCCAATGTTGGGCGAGTCCAGAACCAGGGGCCACAGTCTAAGAATAAAGGGGAGGCCATTTAAAACTGAGATGGGAAATAACCTTTTCACCCAGAGAATCGTGAATTTGTGGAATTCTCTGCCACAGAAGGCAGTGGAGGCCAACTCACTGGATTAATTTAAAAGAGCGTTAGATAGAGCTCTAAGGGTTAGTAGAATCCAGGGAAATGGGGAGAGGCAGGCACGGGTTATTGATTGTGGATGATCAGCCATGATCACAATGAATGGCGGTGCTGGCTCGAAGGCCCAAATGGCTTCCTCCTGCACCTATGTTCTATGTTTCTATGACCCAATCTCCTCTGCCTGCACATAATCAATATCCTCTCAATTCCTGCATATCCATGTGCATAGCTAAAAATGTCAACACCACTATTGTATCTGCTTCCTTCACCACTCCTGACAGTGCATATCTTGCACCCACCACTTTCTGTGTAAAAACACCTGTCCTGCCCATTTTGTTTAAATTTTCCTCTCTAATCTTAAAGCCATACCCTCTAGTCATTGACATTTCGAAATAGAGAACTCGGTTCTGACAATCTAACCTATCTGTGCCTCGTAGAATTTTATATACTTCTATCTGGTGTAGAATTAGTTACAAATACTTTAACACTTCCTGAAATAGCTTCCATCACACTATGCTTCCCCATTCAGTTCACACCCAGGTTTCACACTTGGTAGACACAAAATGCTGGAGTAATTCAGCGGGACAGGCAGCATCTCTGGAGAGAAGGAATGGGTGACGTTCTGGGTCGAGCCCCTTCGGCTCAGCTTGTAGACCACTTGTCTTTACTGCAGTATCATCACATATTGTAGCCTGAATATTTAAATGCTACACTATTGGAAGTGGTGGCTTTTGGATGAAGTCATTTAGTTAAGTGATTCCCTTATAAATCTTGAAGATAAACAGATGTTTCTCCTGGGGTATTTTTTAGCAACAACTTAGATATTTGTAGAAACATGGAACTGCAGATGCTGGATTACAAAAAGCCAGAAGAAGGATCTCGACCCAAAATGTCACAAATCCATGTTCTCCAGGGATGCTGCCTCACCCGCTGAGTTACTCCAGCACTTTGTGTCCCTAACAAACAGATAATTCCTGGTGTTTGTGTGATTTTTGCAGCGTACATGTTGGCTGCATATTTGCCCACATAAAAACTGTCAAAACACTTCATCAGAAGATCCAATCGGCATGTCAGTAATGCAATGTTACCGAGATCATGGGGAATTTTGATATGCAGGTAGACTGTGAAAAACAAGTTGGTACTGGATCCCAAGGGAAGGAATGTGTAGAATGCCTACAAGATGGCTTCTTAGAGCAGCTTGTGGTCGAGCATTGTAGGAAAAAGGCAATTCAGGATTTGATTAGGGTGGTTAAGGTAAAGAAACTCCGAGGCGGCAGTAACCATAATATAAAATTAAACTTGTAGTTTGAGAAGCAGAAGGTGAAATCAGATGTGCAGCTATTATTGTTTGGTAAGAGTAACTAGAGAGGCATGAAGGAGGAACTAGCTAAAGTTGATTGGAAAGGGACCCTAGCAGGAATGACATGGGGTAGCAATGGCAGGGGTTTCTGAGAGTTTCGGAAGATATCGGGTATTTTCATCCCTGGAGGAAGAAAGATTCTAAAGGGAGAATAAGGCAACCGTGGCTGACAAAGAAAGTCAAAGATATCATAAAAGTAAAAGAGAAGGCATATATTGTTGCAAATTTTGACAGGAAACTAGAGGATTGGGAAGCTTAAAAGTCAACTAAAAAGACAGGGCAGAAAAGAAGAAATATGAAGATAAGTTAGCTGATAATATAAAGGAGGATACCAGAGGTACCTTCAGATATATAGATAATAAAAGAGAGGCAAGAGTGGACATTGGACCACTGGAAAATGACACTGGAGAAGTAGTAAAGAAATAGTTGGTGAATTGAATACATTTTGTCCGTCAGTCTTCACAGCGGAAGACACCAGGAACGTACAGGAAATTCAAGAGAGTGGAAGTTAGTCGAGTGCCTATTACTAAGGGGAAGGTACTTGGGAAGTTGGAAGGTCTGAAGGTAAATAAGTCACCTGGACCAGATGGACTATACTCAAGCGTTCTCAAAGAAGTAGGTTTAGAGATTGTAGAGGCATTTGTGGTGATCTTTCAACAATCACTAGAGTCCGGGGTAGTCCCAGATGACAGGAAAATTGCAAATGTAACTCCACTGTTTAAGAAGGGAGAGAGGCAAAAGAATGGAAATTATAGGCCGGTTAGCCTGGCTTTAGGCTGGATTTAGATTTTAGAGAGCATCATGAAAGGTGAGGTTTCGAAGTATTTGAAGCACAGGATAAAATAGGCCAAAGTCAGCCTGGTTTTGTTAAAGGGAGATCTTGCCTGACAAATCTATTGGAATTATTTCAGGAATCCTTGGATTTTCAGAAGGTGGTTGCTAAGGTAGCACATGTAAAGCTGCTAAACAAGATGAGATCCCATTGTATTAGAGGGAAGATACTAACATGGATGGAAGATTGGCAGAGTGGCAGAAAGCCAAGAGTGGGAATAAAGGGAGCTTTCTCTGGCTGGTCGCAGGAGTCGGTGTTGAGTCCTCTACGATTCATGTTGTATATTAATGATTTGGATGATGGAATTGATCACTTTGTGGCCAAGTTTGCGGATGATATGAAGATAGATAGAGGAGCAAAATAATGTTGAGGAAGCAGGGAATCTGCAGAAGGACTTGGACAGGTTAGGAGAGTGGCAGGTGGAATACAGCTTAGCAAAGTATGCGTTTATGCACTTCGATAATGGGAATAAAGGAGTAGACTACTTTTTAAATGGGGAGATGTCTAAAACAATCAGAGATGCAAAGGGACTTGGGAGTGCTGGTGCAGGATTCAATAAAAGGTTAATTTGCAGGTTGAATCGGTACTAAGTTAGCATTCATTTTGAGAGGACTAGAATATAGAAGCAGGGATTTAATGCTAAGGGTATATAGAACCCTGGTCACACCGTATTTGGAGTATTCTGAGCAGTTCTGGGCACCATATCTGAGGAGGGATGTGCTGGCATTGGAGAGGGTCCAGAGGAGGATTATGAGAATGATCCTGGGAATGATTGGCTTAACGTATGATGAGTGTTTTAAGGCTCTAGGCCTGTGCCTGCTGGAGTTCAGAATAATGTGGGGGGGATCTCATTGAAATTTACCAAATAATGAAAGGCTTGAATAGAGTGTGTGTGGAGAGGATGTTTCCATTATTGGGAGAGTCTAGGACCAGAGGGCACAGCCTCAGAATGAAAGGACGTACCTTTAGAAAGGAGATGAGGAGGAATTTCTTTAGCCAGAGGTTGGTGAATCTGTGGAATTCATTGCCACAGAATGCTGTGGAGGCTGCAAGGGTATCAAAGGTTACGGGGAGAAGGCAGGGGAATAGGGTTGTGAGGGAAAGATAGATCAGCCATAATTTCTTCTGCAGTTGTATAGGGCTCTGGTGAGACCACATCTGGAGTATTGTGTACAGTGCAGCGTAGGTTCACGAGATTGATCCCTGGGATGGCGGGACTGTCATATGAGGAAAGATTGAAAAGACTAGGCTTGTATTCACTGGAGTTTAGAAGGATGAGGGGAAAACCTTATAGAAACATAAAATTATAAAAGGACTGGACAAGCTGGATGCAGGTAAAATGTTCCCAATGTTGGGCGAGTCCAAAACCAGGGACCTCAGTCTTAGAATGGTGGTGCTGGCTCGAAGGGCCGAATGGCCTCCTCCTGCACCTAGTTTCTATGTTTCAACATTTCTACATTTCTAATTGGGGCCGAATGGCCTAATTCCGCTATATGATTTATGAAGTTATGAATTCCTAAAGGTCTGTGAAGCACTTTGAAAAGCCCTGCTGTTGTGAGACCTGCTATATCATTGCAAGTTTGTTCTTTGCCATCAGAGATCCATGGTGTAATTGCTCATATTCCTCAAACTTTTCCCTGGAGCATGGTGTGAAAATATTTGTAGACTAACGAACAGCCTGGCAAGTTGTAATATGAACACGCCTTCCATGCATGGCGCAGTGAGACCTGTATTGTGAAAGGTTTTACAAGCTCTTATAAATCATGCAGTAGTGGAATATGAGCGATGAGGGGCACTCACAGTAAGCAAAGGCAAGGATCCTATTTATGTCAACTCAGAAATAGTTTTCATGTCTCCACTTGCTGGAACTGTTTGAAAGGGTTGATGCACAATTTACAGCCATTCAACCTGCCAGATCTAGGCTGATTTCAATACTCCACCCTAGCCCCGAACCATCTTTCTTTATATCCAACCCAATCTGCATATCACGTTATTCCATTTCTCTTATATCAATTTACCTACCCAGCTTGCAGTTTTAGTGTTCACAATTATTCCGCATTGAAGCTAGTCACATAAAATCATGTCTCTCTGTGTAAAGAAATGTCTTTTGAATCTTGAATGGGATTTATTAGTCACTTTCATATTAACGGTGGACACAATTTTGTATTGTTCTTCACGTGAAAACTTATGTCTATTTTCTCAAAACACTTCATAAATTTAAAAACCTTTATCAAATCACTCCTCAATTTCTTTCTAGCGATATAAACATCAGCCGATCCAACCTTTCCCCATGGTCATGATCTATCATTTCTGGTATTATTTTCATAAATCTTTTTTTAATGTTGGTTCTTAGGCTCCCCCCCCCCCCCCCCCCCCCCCCCCCTCACTCATGGCTGACCATGGATGTCTCCAGGGTTAGAGTACGTCTGTGCGTGACTTTGTTTAACGTGGGGAGACAGGTGCACAGACAGCCACCCCACGGTCCTTGACAGATCTGGGTCAGGATCCAGTGGCATGGAGTCCAAGATGACTGGAGACCCTTTGCTGCTGCAGCCTTCATCCGCCTTCCCAGCCATTGTGACGCCCCACTAAGGTCAGCCATCATCCTCCGCTTGCTCCACAATTGAGGTCATGGTTGGATTGCTCTTTGTCACAGTCCTCCCCCTCGACCTTACCACCATGGGTGGCTCTACCAGGAGCATAGCTCCAAACGGCATCGCTCTCAGCTTTTCCATCACGACAAGGTGGCAATGTTGGTATTGGTTTATTATTATAGTTATGTGTTTCCATGATAAAGTGAAAGTATTTGTTTCAGTCAAATTCAGTCAAATGATGCTATACATGAGGACAATCAAGCCATGCACTTGTATTTGAAGCCAGTTCATTGGCTGTATTTAAGAGGGAGTTAGATGTGGCCCTTGTGGCTAAAGGGATCAGGGGGTATGGAGAGAAGGCAGGTACAGGATACTGAGTTGGATGATCAGCCATGATCATATTGAATGGCGGTGCAGGCTCGAAGGGCCGAATGGCCTACTCCTGCACCTATTTTCTATGTTTTCTATGTTTCTAACAGGTAATGCATAGAGTGCAGAATATAATGTTGCAGCATTATCCTGTTACAGTTACACACAGAGCGCGCAAATTAAAAAAAGTGCAAGGTCCACAATGAAATAGGTTGGCACATGAGGACTACATCCTAGTTTATGGGAGGATCATTCAGTAGTCTGTTAGCAGTTCGTAAGAAGTTGTTCCTGAATCCGGTGGTATATACTTTCAAGCTCTTGTATCTTCTGCCCAATGGGAGGGGGTAGGACCAGGGTAAAAAAGGTCCGTAATTACGTTGGCTGCTTTCACCAGGTAGTTTGAAGTGTAAATGCCTTTGATGCAGGGAACACATTTTCCTCTGTCTCCACAACATGACAGAATGTGAGAATGATTCCAGGAATGAGTGGGTTAGCATATGATGAGCATTTGACAGCACTGGGCCTCTACTCGCTGGAGCTTAGAAGGTTGAGGGGGGACCTCATTGAAACTCACAGAATAATGAAAGGCATAGACAGAGTGGATGTGGAAAGGATGTTTCCACTGGTGGGAAAGTCTAGGACCAGAGGTCATAGCCTCAGAATTAAAGGGCACTCTTTTAGAAAGGAAGTGAGGAGGAACTTCTTTAGTCAGAGGGTAATTCACTGTGGAACCTATTGCCACAGATGGCTTTGGAGGCCAAATCAGTGGAAATATTTAAGGCAGAGATAGACAAATTCTTGATTAGAGCGGGTGTCAAGGTTATGGGGAGAAGGCAGGAAAATGGGATTAGGAGGCAGAGATCAGCCATGATTGAATGACATAGACTCGATGGACAAATGACCTAATTCTACTCCTGTAACTTGTGAATTTGTGAACCTAGATTCTCTATGTTTGACATAATTTCCCTGTTTTTCAATTCTTTTCTTCCTGAAATCCCAGGATGATTACAACATGAAAAGGGGGCAATTTGGCCTATTTTCTCTGTCCAGGTCTCAACCACAGCAGTTCCTGTGTCAATCTTGTCTCTTTACCTTTTATTCTACTATTTAGTTGAGTTTAGTTTAGTTTAGAGACACAGCATGGAAACAGGCCCTTTGGCCCACCAAGTCCACTCTGCCCATCGATCATCCGTTCTCACTGTTTCTATGTTATCCCACTTTCTTATCCATTCCCTACACATTGGGGGCAATTTTGCACAATTCAATTAGCTTACAAACCTGCAGGTCTTTGGGATGTGGGAGGAAACCGATGCACAACGTGGTCACAGGGCAAACGTGCAACGTCCACACAGACAATCCCCCAACTCAGGATCGAACCCAGGTCTCTGGCAGCTCTACCAGCTGTGCCACTGCATAGCTGTTACCTCTTGTCCTCCACTTCTCCATCAATGGGAAGTGCCTCACATTCTTCATTTAGTCCATCATTTCCCCTCAGCTTTCTCTTCTCCCAGCTATTCTAACCTATTCCGGTCATTGTATTCCATCAATGATTTTGATAAATGTTTTCTGGGCCCTCTTTAAAGCCTTGTCATTTTCCTATAATACAGTGACCAGAATTGAACATAACATTTTAGTTGAGGCTTATTAAATTCAACTTGACTTCCCTGATTTTACCCTCTATGCCTCCATTAATAAAGTCCAGAATCTGTATGGGAACACAAGAGACTGCAAATGCTGGAATTTTAAGCGAAACATTATGTGCTGGAGGAACTCGGCAGCATTTGGGGAGGGAATGGATAGGCAATGTTACGGGCCGGGACCTTTCACTGTACCTTGGAACATGTAACAATAAACTACACAGAAACTGAACTTTCTTCAGACCTCAGAAAGGTACACAAAATTGCTGGGGAAACTCAGCGGGTGCAGCAGCATCTATGGAGCGAAGGAAATAGGCGACGTTTCGGGCCGAAACCCTTCTTCAGACCTCCTTAGGTACTGCCTGACCTGCTGAGTTCCTCCAGCAATTTGTGCTTTGCCAGAAATGTGAATGGATTTATTAAACTTCTAAACTTATCTTGTCGCTTTCAGTGACCTATGCACCATACCCTCTGGTTATTCTGCTCCTCCATCCCTTTTGGAACAGCATCCATTCACTTTCCTGTGCATTAAGCTTCAGCTTGCAGCCCCCATCTAGATCTTTAATATATTTTAAAAATGTAAGGGGCCACCATTAATGCCCGCAGAGCTACAGTCTGCTATTCACCATCTTCCTTCCTGAAAAACAACTAATAACGTTCAACATCCGTTATTTAAAGTAATTAATTATTTCTCTATGGCATCAGAGGTCCTTTATTACCATTTGCTTCAAGTTTACTGTCAGTGTTTAAGAAGGAACTGCTGATGCTGGAAAATCGAAGGTACACTAAAATGCTGGAGAAACTCAGCGGGTGCAGCAGCATCTATGGAGCGAAGGAGATAGGCAGCATTTTGGGCCGAAACCCTTCTTCAGACTGTTTACTGTCAGATCTGTCACACTTATCAAAAGTCTTCTGGAAGTCCTATATCATGTCAATTTTTCTACCTACAACTCTAACCATTGGCTAAAATATACTATAAATTGGTAAACATAATTTCCCCTCAGCAAATCTATGCTGATGGTGTAATTATTCTATTTTATTCAAGTCACCTATTATTTAGCACATAGCACATAGCAGATAGAAACATAGAAACATAAAAAAATAGGTGCAGGAGTAGGCTATATGGCCCTTCGAGCCTGCACCGCCATTCAATATGATCATGGCTGATCATCCAACTCAGTATCCTGTACCTGCCTTCTCTCCATACCCCCTGATCCCTTTAGCCACAAGGGCCACATCTAACTCCCTCTTAAATATAGCCAATGAACTGGCTTCAACTACCTTCTGCGGCAGAGAATTCCAGAGATTCACCACTCTCTGTGTGAAAAATGTTTTCCTCATCTCGGTCCTAAAAGATTTCCCCCTTATCCTTAAACTGTGACCACTTGTTCTGGACTTCCCCAACATCGGGAACAATCTTCCTGCATCTAGCCTGTCCAACCCCTTAAGAAGTTTGTAAGTTTCTACAGCACAGGATCAGGCTCTTCAGTTCACCATGTCTGTGCCATACATGATGCCAAGCTAAACTAATCTCATCTGCCTGCACATGATCCATATCAATCCATTTCCTGCACATCCACACGCCCATCTAAAAGCTTCTTAAATGGCTTTATCGTACCTGCCTCCACCACCATCCCTGGTAGTGTCTTCCAGGAACCCACCACCACGCCCTGCACATCTCCTTTAAAAATTGCTCTTCTCTCTTTAAAACTATGCCCGCCAGTCTTTGACATTTCCACCCTGGGAAAAAGATTCTGATTATTTATGCCACTCATAATTTTATGCACTTTTATCAGTTCTCCCTCAGTCTCCATGCTCTAGTGAAAACAATTCCAAGTTTGGCCAACCTCACCTATACCTAATGCCATCTAACAAGCCGTGCCATTATTCCTGCTATGGGGCGACTAGAACTGTGAGCAACACTAAACTAAAGTCCTATAAAGCTGCATCACGACTTCCAGACTCTTATACTCAATGCCCGGGCTCATGAACGCAGACATACCACTAGCATTATTTACCATTCTCTCTGCTTGTGTTGCTACCTTTAAGGAGCTATGGACTTAGATCCCAAAATTCCTTTGTGCATTAGTGCTGTTAAGGGTCTTGCCATTCATTATATATTTCCCCCTTACATTCGACCTCCCAAAGTGCAAAACTCCATCTGCCATTTCTCGGCCCGTTTCAGTAGTTAGGAAAACACAGTGGTGCAGTTGCTAGAGCTGCTGCCTCAGTGCTAGAGACCCCGGTTCGATCCTGACCTTGGATACTGTCTGTGTGGAGTTTACACATTCTAGCTGTGACCACATGAGTTTCCGCTGGTGATCTGATTTCCTTCCACATCCCGATTAAATGGTTATTAAAGCAATTGCTCCACCTCTTTTACCTCCCTCTCTATTAGATCAGAAACATTGAAACCCTGCATTGTTGAGCTGCCAATACTACTCCTCTTGTAACCAAGAATATCCACAACAGCATAGACAATAGACAATAGACAATAGACAATAGGTGCAGGAGTAAACCAACCTAGTCCCAAGCACGGATCCAAGCTCTAAGTTCATCTGCCTTACCGACAATATTCCTTGTGATGAAATGATCATACTTCAGCCCATCAGTCTCACCCCATTCTTGAGCCTCTTTGTGCCTGTCCGTCCTTTGGGACATCACCTCTACATTCCATTTGCTGACTTTCCTCTTTGCTTCCCCACCCCTAGTTTAAACCCTCCTGAGTACCACTAGCGAATGTCCCTGCAAGGATATTAGACCCCATGGTGCAACTCGTCTCTCTTGGAGAGGTCACTGCTGCCACAGAGTAGATCCTCACGGTCCAATAATCTGAATCCCTGTCCCATGCACCAACTCAGCCATGCATTAATCCATCCCACCTTCCCATTCATACCCTCATAAGCACGAGGAACCAGTAGTAATCCAAAGATTATTACCCACAAGGACCTGTTTTTTAACTTTTTGCCTGACTCCCTATATTGCCTGTCATTCCTCATTTTGATTCCTTTTCACCATAAATGTTATATCTTAGTTTCACTTCCCACAGTATCTCATTATTCTCAGATTTCTTGTTTTTTTTCGCAGAACATATTTCTCAAAGTCTGTAATGCAGAAGAAGGATAGTTAAAAGGATAAATATATGTACACCTAACATGTTGTGCCTCATAACTTCATGTTCTCTGTTACACATTATCTGGCGATGATAGATGCAACACATGATGAGAAATGTGATAAAGCAACAACCTAGAACCAATCTGATGTACATGAACACAATGTAAAAGCAGCCAAGCTATTGAGTTCTCTAAGGTTGCAAGACATCTAAGGCATTAACTGATGATAATGAGACATACTGGAGCTGCATTGGACCTCCCTGTTTTTCTCTGAAGAGAATAAAAAACTAAGACTTGTTGGAAAGACACTGGGTAGATTTTTTCAGCGGTCCCCATATGGGAATATATTTTTGGTGAATATGGGTATTATCTGTACAGGATTTGTACGTTTCGCCCCGTGACCTGCATGGGTTTTCTCAGGGAGCTCCGGTTTCCTCCCACACTCCAAAGACGTACAGGTTCGTAGGTTGACTGGCTTGGTAAATTTGCAAAATTATCCCTAGTGTGTGTGGAATAGTGCTAATGTACGGGGATCGCTGGTCAGTGCGGACTCGGTGGGCCAAAGGGCCTGTTTCTGCGCAGCATCTCTAAACTAAACTCAACTAAACTAACAGTTTAAATAATTGGAGTACATGATGCAAATTAGTTTTCATCTTGAACTAGGACACACCAACCATGGTAGAGGAAAATTCTTCCAAATTTAAAGCCCAGACATTGTGGTCAATTGCAGCACCATGCAACATTATAGATGGTATGGTTAGATGTTGTAATAGATATAGAGCTGCCAATTAAAGCATATTCTACAAGCTTCCATTGCAAGGCCTTCCACTGAAATTAATTATATGGCCATGTATCAAAATAAAATAGTCTGCATAACATATAACACATTGCCTGGCCATCTGCTGTAACAAATTGTGCAAAGCAAGCCCATCTGCATTATTCAATTTATTATACATTACATTATACATCATAATAAATTGTTCATCCATTCATGGATCATCAGCCTGAAACTATCTGCTCTCGTTCCAAGGATACTGCCTGACCTAGTGGGTGTTTCCAGCATTATCTGTTTTTACTTAATTGCAAGTGATTTTACACTTGTCCATTACATTAGATCATATGGTCACACATTATAATAAATTGAATCCTCAGTTCTCTGAATTATTGAAAGTAATATATGATTTTAAAGTCATCCTTTGTAGCAGCTTGCGAGAGCATCATTGTTTACGATGAAGCAGAGGAACTCTGGTTATCTATAATATGATACAATGGATCACAAACCTAAATGCCTATATTGGTTTGTAAGGCCATCAGTTGCAGCAGAGTACATGGTCATCTATAGTATTAGGGCACAGGCTTATAATAATTAGTAGAATGTTTGATCAGTTGTTTCAAAAGATTAAAGAGACCTGTTCCAATCGATCATAGCGCCCATCGTTATTAGTAATTGCAGGAAAATCCATTGTTTTAAACTTCATTATAATAGATCACATGGATCACATACTGTAGCTATAGGGTTATCCATTGAGACAATACATTCGATCTTAGGGTCATTATCTGTAACAGATTCAATGATCTCCTTTGTAAGACATCATCAGATCACTCAAGGGTTTTGATTAGAGGGTCATTCATTGCATTAGAATGCCACAAACTCTGCCCTCAGCCACCAGCTTCTTGCTGCATCCTGGAAACCAAGTAGAACTGAACTAACTATATTATACCAGCGAATCTATATTATCCCCAATATGATACTGAGTTGAAGCTCAGACCACATATCCATGCCATCACCAATACCAGCTGCTTTAATTCCCAACCACTCAGTTTAATTTATGCTGTAACCCTCGTCCATGTTTTATTGCTTCTAGACCTGATTTGTTCCTGGATGTAATTATTTGTTCTATTCTCCATCATGTTGAATTATTCAATACTCTGCCGCCATGTCCTAACTTGCAGCAAGTTCTGCTCACCCATCGCCTCTGAGCTTCTTTAGGTACTATGTTACTCCCCTCTCTATCTCTGTCAACTCCTTCAAAGTCAGCATCATCCTGCCTCTTCATCCTTTATCTCACACCAAAGAAACATAGAAACATAGAAAATAGGTGCAGGAGTAGGCCATTCATCCCTTTGAGCCTGCACCATCATTCAATATGATCATGGCTGATCATTCAACTCAGTATCATGTACCTGCCTTCTCTCCATACCCCCTGATCCCTTTAGCCACAAGGGCCACATCTAACTCCCTCTTAAATATAGCCAATGAGGCCTCAACTACATTCTGTGGCAGAGAATTCCAGAGATTCACGACTCTCTGTGTGAAAAATGTTTTTCTCATCTCGGTCCTAAAAGACTTCCCCCTTATCCTTAAACTGTGACCCCTTGTTCTGGACTTTCCCAACATCGGGAACAATCATCCTGCATCTAGCCTGTCCAACCCCTTAAGAATGTTGTATGTTTCTATAAGATCCCCCCTCAATCTTCTAAATTCTAGCGAGTACAAGCCGAGTCTATCCAGTCTTTCTTCATATGAAAGTCCTGACATCCCAGGAATCAGTCTGGTGAACCTTCTCTGTACTCCCTCTATGGCAAGAATGTCCTTCCTCAGATTAGGAGACCAAAACTGTATGCAATACTCCAGGTGTGTATTCCTCCTTAAGATCTGACATCCCTGTTGCCAGTAGCAAGTCAATGAAATTCAAGAATGAGTTGGGGATTAGGCCACATTTGGAGTATTGTGTGTACTTCTGATTGCCCCAATACAGGAAAGATTTGGCGGCTTTGGAAAGGGTTCAGAGGAAGTTTACACGAGTGAGAGACACCAAATGCTGGAGTAATGCTGGAGGGACAGGCAGCATCTCTAGAGAGAAGCAATGGGTGATGGGCGTTTTGGGTTGAAACCATTCTTCAGACTGAGAGTATGGGGAGAGGGAGTCTTGAGATATGGAAGGGTAAGGTGTGAAAACAACAGATCCAAGTAGATGTTGATAAGAAAATGTAGGATGTGTGTAAGCAGCCCAAGCAAAATATGAGGTGCTGTTCCTCCAATTTGCGCTGGACCTCACTCTGACAGTGGAGGAGGCCCAGGACAGAAAGGCCAATAGAAAATAGGCAATAGGTGCAGGAGTAGGCCTTTCGGCCCTTCGAGCCAGCACCGTCATTTACTGTGATTATCGCTGATCAGCCACAATCAGTACCCCGTTCCTGCCTTCTCCCCATATCCCTTGACTCCGCGATCTTAACGAGCTCGGTCTAACTCTCCCTTGAAAGCATCCAGATAATCGGCCTCCACCGCCTTCTGTGGCAGAGAATTCCACAGATTCACAACTCAGTGAAAACGTTTTTCCTCATCTCCGTTCTAAATGGCCCCTGGTTCAGCCAACATCGGGAACATGTTTCCTGCCTCTAGCGTGTCCACCCCATTAATAATCTTATATGTTTCAATAAGATCTCCTTTCGTCCTTCTAAATTCCAGTGTGTACAAGCCCAGTCGCTCCATTCTTTCAACATATGAAAGTCCCACCATCCCGGGAATTAACCTCGTGAACCTACGCTGAACGCCCTCAATAGCAAGAATGTCTTTCCTCAAATTTGGAGACGAAAACTGCACACAATACTCCAGGTGTGGCCTCACCAGGACTGTGTACAACTACAAAAGGACATCTTTGCTCCTACACTCAACTCCTCCTATTAGGAAGGCCAACATGCCATTAGCTTTCTTCACTGCCTGCTGTACCTGCATGCTTACTTTCAATGACTGCTGTACAAGGACACCCAGATATCGTTGTACTTTTTCCCAACTTGACACCATTCAGATAATAAGTAGACAAGAATGCTGGGGGAACTCAGTGTGTGGGGCAACATCTATGGAGAGCAGGAAATTCACATTTCTCCATTGATGCTGCCTCACCCACTGAGTTCCTCCAGCATTATTGTCTACCTTCGATTTTTCCAGCATCTGCAGTTCTTTCTTAAACATTTCATCTAATCCACTGCAAAATCTTCTCATGGTATGTCTACTTTGAACAAGTTCTCCTCCTCTCTCTGAAGGATTTCTCCTCGCCATAGATGCTGACTCACCCGCTGAGTTCCTCCAGCCAGTTTTTCCACCATCTGCAGTTCTTTCTTAACTATTCAGATAATAATCTGCCTGCCTGTTCTTGCCACCAAAGTGGATAACCTCACATTTATCCACATGAAACTGCATCTGCCATGCATCTGCGCACTCACCCAACCTGTCCAAGACACCCTGCATCCTCATAGAATCCTCCTCACAGTTCACACTGCCACCCAGGTTTATGTCATCTGCAAATTTACTAATGTTACTTTTAATCCCTTCATCTAAATCATTGTAAAGAGCTGTGATCCCAGCACCGAGCCTTGCAGTACTCCACTAGTCACTGCCTGCCATTCTGAAAGGGACCCGTTTTTCCCTACTATCTGTTTCCCGTCTGCCAACCAATTTTCTATCCATGTCAGTACTCTACCCCCAATACCATGTGATACCCCTTGACTGTGACTCTACAGACAGACACCATGTCATCATCTCTTAGCCTGTATTTGATCACATCGTCCTGCGATCTCCCTTCCACAGCTCTAACCTTGTCGTTCCACAGTTCCCACACTGCCCGCTTCTATCTCCTCCCCAAAATCCACAAACAGGACTGCTCAGGTACACCCATTGTTTTTGTCTGCTCCTTTCCATCTGAACTCATCACCCCCTTGTCCAGTCTCTCCCTAGCTACATCCAAGGCACCTTTGGTTTCCCCATTGTGAGGCTTCATCGCTGCCGTCCCTTCAATTTACTGTCACATGTGACAATAAATGTGAACTTGAATTTGAACTTCACCGCCATCGAGGCCTCACCGCTGTCGACGCCCCACTTCACATCTCCGTGGTGCCGATCCAGGCTCCAGCCGCGGGCTACGTCAGTCACTCCGCCGACCCGGACTCTGACCCGCGAGGCCCGGCTCCTCCGTCCGACCCATGAGGCTCCGGCCGGGCCCCAACTACACGGCAATCTGGAATGCATCGAGACAACGGCGCCTTGATAAAGGCCCCTGGCCACGTTCCCAGTCCACAGCCACGGCCAGTCGGGAAGCCTTCTAGGCATGACGTCTATCCTGACTATCCATAATGGGCCAGTTACCTGCTGCTGGGGCTGGGGACTCCTGAAATTATTGGACACGAGCAGATAAAGCAGCACATGAATCATTACACGCCGCACACCAGATTTCAGATGGCGACAGGACGTGATAAATTAACCTGAACCCTTGCTGTATCCTGAGTTGTGTAGGAATTTGTTCTCGCTGGAAAATGTGCAGTAAATTCCTCTCTTTAGTGTCTAACGGTAATTCCTGATAAAATATGCCCTATTTGGGAAATAGGATTTTTTATACATTGCCTGCTTCAATGTCATGGAAAATAGGCACAAAATGCAAATCACCACCATTGCATCATGTGCATTGACAAGCAATGGTAGTGGAGCTAGTTTTACGGCTTGGTACAGAGGGAATATCGCTTCCAAATGCATTTAAAATGCAAATTTATGGAAGACACGTAAGTATAAACAAAGACCTGCCAAGTGTGAGTCATTAGAAGTGACAGTCACTCAGTCTGGTTAGCACATGTGGCCCATTTTACCACATAGCAGGCTGAGATATGGCACAGCTCCAATGGGTTAAATGCATTTGCAATTTGTCTTTCTGTCACTGATCATAAATGTCACTCCTAATATTTTGGCAGTAACTTTTCAGGATGTTGAAGCACAGATCAGTGTGTATGTTACCCCTTGGTGTAAGGTCTATGAATTACTATGATTTACTCAGGTCTGTTTCTGCCGGAATCTCCATAGCTCTTTAATAAATGCCATCTATTATGGTCGGAGATGGATAACAAAGGATCTTTGATCTACATGCTATGGCAGACAATGTATCCTATAAGTCTTGTGAAGTCATCAGGGTTGCAAGAAGCAGCAACTGCTGTAAATCACACATAAGGCGAGGTACACAAGACTACAGATCTCTCGAACAATAAAACAAGCTGAGTAACTCTGATGGCTGATGCAGGGACTCACTCAAAATGTAATTTTCTCCTTTGCCTCAACCCAACGAGTTCCTCCCGCATTTGTTTTTTGCTCCACATATTTAATTTGCTTGCCCAAATACTACATTTAATTCCCTCGTCCACATAATTAAAATATATTACTAATAGCTGGTGTCCCAGCACACAACCCATGCTGTTGTACCGTGCTGTTGATTACTTGCTACTGAAAAATACTCTGTGTCCTGTTGGCCAACTAGTTTGCTATCCAAATGGCCCACAATATCAGGTTAAACTAATCAACTTGGCCAGAATGTGATCCATGTCTCTCCATTCCCTGCATCTCCCTGTGCCTATCTAAAAGCCTCTTAAATGCCACCATCGATTCTGCTTACAACACCCACCAGGCACTGTGTAAAGAAATGCACCTCACATTTCCTTTCATTTTCCACACCTGATCTTAAAGCTAGAGCATATTATCTAGTCATTGACATTTCCACATTCGGTACAAGGTTCTGACTGTCTACATTATCTACGTCTTTCATAATCATATGAACTTCTATCAGGTCTTCCATCAGCCTCCAGTCCTCCAGAGAAAATAATTCTGGCAACATCCTGGTAAATCTGTTTAATTTAGTTCATTTCAGAAAAACAGCATGGAAACTGGTTCTTTGTCCCACTGCGTCTGCGCTCACAAGCGATTACCTGTGCACTAATTCTATCCCACACACTATGGCCACTTAACCTACAAACCTGCACGTCTTTGGAATGTGGGAGGAAACCAGAGTACCTGGAAGAAACCCACATGGTCACAGGAAGTATGTGCAACCTCCTTACAGACAGCAACCGTAGTCAGTATCGAACACGGGTCTCTGGCACTGAAAGACAAAAGAAACACAGTGTCTTTCTTCTTGGGACACATTCCCGTCCCGGGCTCTCCAAAGATCAAATGTCCAGTGAACTGATAACTCAACAAAGTCCCGTTAAATTTGACAACATAAAACTAATTCCCCGTCAGAGAATTGAACCCCAGTCTCCCACGTGACCAGCGGGGATACAAACCACTAGAGGGATTTGTTCTGTATGCTCTCCAATATCTCCACATCCTCCCTATGCAGGGGCGATGAGAACTGCACAAAATTCTTCAAAGTGGAGAAGAAATTGTAGAGAAACCTACAATTGCCTGTTTTCTCTCTGTCTCCTTTTTTCAACACTGAAGTTCCATTAACTGTCTTCCAATCTTGGTACTGTTTCAGTGCCTAAAGCATGTTGGAAAATGATCACCAATGCATCCAGTATTCCTGGGGTCACTTCTTTAAATAATCTAGGATGCAGGTGATATAACCCTGGAGACTTATTGGTCTTTAATCCATTCAGTTTCCCTAACATCATCTGAGATCTTTGGTTTTCTCCCACATTCCCAAGATGTACAGGTTTGTAGATTAATTGGCTGAGTATAAATGTAAAATTGTCCCTGGTATGTGTAGGATTGCTGGTCGGCATGGACTTGGTGGGCAGAAGGGTCTGTTTCCATGCTCCAAACTAAACTAAACTAAACCAATTCACTGGATGTTTTCAAGAGGGAGTTAGATTTCTATTATTAAATAGGTGCAGGAGAAGGCCATTTGGTACTTCGAGCCAGCACAGTCATTCATTGTGATCATGGCATGATCAAACCCGTGTCTGCCTTCTCTCCATACATCTTGATTCCGCTGGCCCTTGAGCTCTATCTAACTCTCTTTTAAATCCATCCAGTGAATTGACCTCCACTGCCTTCTGTGGCAGAGAATTCCACAAATTCACAACTCTCTGGGTGAAAACGTTTTTTCTCATCTCAGTTTTAAATGCCCCCCCCCCCCTTTATTCTTAGACTGTGGCTCCTGGTTCAGGACTCGCCCAACATTGGGAACATTTTTCCTGCATCTAGCTTGTCCAGTCATTTTATAATTTTATACATTTCTATAAGATCTCCTCTCATCCTTCTAAATTCCAGTGAATACAAGTCCAGTCTTTCCAATCTTTCCTCATATGACAGTCCCACCATCCGGGGGATTAACCTCGTGAACCTACGTGGCATTGCCTCAATAGCAAGGATGTCCTGCAAATTAGGGGACCAAAACTGCACACAAAACTCCAGATGTGGTCTCACCCGGGCCCTGTACAACTGTAGAGGGACCTCTTCACTCCTATACTCAAATCCTCTCGTTATGAAGGCCAACATTCTACACTGCCATCATAGAGTCAGTCCTCACCTTCTCCATCATGGTCTGGTATGGCTCAGCCACCAAGCACGACATCTGGAGGCTGCATCGAATCGTTCGATCAGCTGAGAACGTTGTTGGCTGCAACCTTCCCTCCATTGATGAACCAGGAAACGAGCGGGTAAGATCATCTCTGACCGCTCTCACCCTGGCCACAAACTCTTTGAAGCACTTCCCTCTGGAAGGCAACTCCAGATTATCAGTCACCACAGCCAGACATAAAAACTGCTTTTTTCCATGAGCAGTATCTACTCAATAACCAAAAGTCTGTAGCCTCCTTTTGCTCTGGTATTTTATTTCATTCACATGTTTAAACTATAACGTTTTATTCTTAATGTTTTAATGTTTTATGTTTTATTCTTAATGGTTTACTGTATGTCGTGTTGTTGCTTGCGAGCGAGTTCCTTGTATGTGTACATACTTGGCCAATAAACGTATTCATTCATTAGCCATTAGCTTTCTTCACTGCCTGCTGTACCCATATGTTTACTTTCAGTGACAGGTGTACAAGGACACCCAGGTTTTACTTCGGAGTCACGTGAGTGATTATGTGAAGAACCCCGCCAGGACGCATGCGTGTCATATCGCTACACGAATTGCGAAACAGTCAGGCGGGGTGGAACGACGTTCCCCCGCAGCGGCAGTTTTAAAAGCCGGAACCTGCAGGTCTTTTGTGTTGTTCCCATACTGATTTACAGGTGGGGAGTCAATGGACAAGTCCAAGAAAACAACGAGAGCTGCGACAAAGCTGGCGGGGGAGGACCGCGGAGTTGCGGGCAGCTAGCAGCGGCCAGCAGCACATTAATCACCCGTAATGGGAACAGCTGTGCCCGACTTCGCCTCCGCATCGGCCAGATCCACTCCGCGGCCGGGCGGTAAGGCAAAACAAAAAACCAACAAAGTCGTTGACTCAGATGAGTCCGACTTAGAGCAGCCGCGAGCGGCCAGCGACCGTGAGCGCTGGAGCCGGATGGAGCGGTGTGTGGAGCAGATGCTCCAACATGACAGGCTCCGGGAGATGGAGTCTAGTCACTGTGGGCACTATGTTAAACCCACAGCAGCACCTCTTGTAGGGCTGCACAGTGCATCTCCCTCGTCAGAGGGGAGTACTGGGGGTCAGTTCTGGGCTGATCCTGAAGAGGGGTTTGCAGAAGAGAAATCAAGTGTGCAAGGGGTGCAGGAACGTGAAAATCTACTGGACATGGTGTCCAACTTCATACAGCCAGACCAGACTGGCCAAAACCTGGAACAAAAACTAGCTGCCAGTATAGTTTATATGTCCTTTAACCAGCTACAGGAACAGGCTTTATTGGACACCACGGCAAGACACTTGGCACCGGGTGACTATATATCCCTGAATGTTCCTGTTGTAAATAATTGCATATGGAAACATATCGGAGCAGGAGTTAGAGGCATGGATGTCAAACTCCAAAAGGTACTAAAGCTCCTAACAGCGGGAATAACAGCTTTCACCCGCACAGTAGATGAGAAGGACATGTCGCAGGACCAACAGGATACACTGGCACTGCTTTGCAACACACAATATGAAATAAACAGCATCAGGAAGAGTGCCATCCGACCTGCTCTAAATCCGAAATTCGCAGGTCTGTGCAAACCTGGAAACGTAAAACCACCAATTTTACTATTTGGAGGTAACCTATCGAAGCAAGTCAAGGAGCTCGATGAGGAGGCAAAAACCCTGGGGCTCATAAAAGCGACTTCATCAAAAACCCACTATGGCCATAAACAGCACCCTTACGCACCCACCAGTAGAACAAGACAAACTGGTGAAAGCTTAAAGGTCCGGTACACCGAACATGAGTCTTTTTTAGGCCATGGCCCAGGCCGGCCTTTTTGGAAGATACGCAAACCTCCAACACCAACCCAACCACAAACCCAGACACGGCGCCTCAACATCAACGAAGGATTTACAAAAAGAAGTAAACCTGCTACTGGTAACTATGGAGGTAGGTGGGTCTGGTCCCCTACAAATTGCAGGGAGCATGGAGGTTGGGGGGAGATTACACTTCTTTCTGGATGCATGGAGTATGTTAACTACCGACACTTATATTTTAAGCAGTATCCAGGGATATACCATAGAATTTATACAGAAATACAGCCCTCCAGTTCAGCATGTACCGAACCGAATGTTCGTACCTTCAGGTAAAGAAAAATCAGAAGCGCATGCTGAACTGGAGCGGTTTTATGCAAAAGGGGTAATTGAAAAATCCCAACACGAATCACTAGAATTCGTGTCCAATATCTTTACCAAAAACAAAAAAGATGGTGGTTGTCGCATCATCATAGATTTGACCAAATTGAATACATTTGTACAATATATTCATTTTAAAATGGAAACCTTTGTTACTGCAAAACAATTGATTTCCAAAGGTTACTTCATGGCTAGCATCGATTTAAAAGATGCTTACTATTCAGTGCCTATACGAGGTGACCACAGATGTTACTTAAAATTCAACTGGATGGGACAGCGCTGGCAGTATAGAGCACTGCCAAATGGTTTAACATCAGCCCCCAGGCTGTTCACAAAAATTTTGAAACCAGCCCTAGCGTTTCTACGGAAACGAAAACACATTGTCATGGCATATCTAGATGACATGCTTATTGTGGGCAAAACTTTGGAATTGGCCAAACAAACCGTAACAGCCACAAAACAGTTATTTGAAAAACTGGGGTTTATTATCCATCCAGTTAAATCTAAATTAACGCCTTCCACTACTATGGACTATTTGGGGTTCACTCAGTTCACATTTCGGTGACTTTGCCAAAGGGAAAGGCTATAGACTTAATAGAGGCTTGCAATAACCTAATTGACATCAGTAAACCGTCCATCAGATTGGTAGCAAAAGTAATTGGCAAAATGGTGGCTGCTTTTCCAGTCACACAATTCGGGCCTTTACATTACCAAAATTTACAGAGAGCAAAAATACGAGCACTCAAAATTAATGCTGGTCATTTTGACAGACCAATGAAGCTACCAATCAAAGCTATAATGGAACTAAAATGGTGGAAAGATAACATTCGGCTTTGTTTCAATCCAATCATTATCAGCAACCCTTCTATGGTGCTACAAACTGATGCCAGTGCACTTGGTTGGGGTGCCACCAATTCCATCTCCAGCTGTGGAGGTAGATGGACTGCACAGGAGGCATCATTATTACAAACACTGGGCATAAACTACCTGGAAATGTTGGGTGCATTCCATGGCCTAAAGTCATATTGTTCTGGGTTATATCACCAGCATGTTAGACTACAGATTGACAATACCACCGTGGTAGCATATATCAACCACATGGGTGGAAACAAATCAACATCATGTGACAATCTGGCTAATACAATTTGGCAATGGTGTATCCAGAGACATATTTGGATATCAGCTACTTACCTACCAGGTAAACTAAATTCAGTGGCAGACACCAGGTCACGCAAATTTAATGAAAACACCGAATGGATGTTGAATAAAAAAGTATTTGCTGATATTACAGCACGGTATGGAACACCAGACATCGATCTATTCGCATCCAGACTTAATCACCAGTTATCAAACTATGTTTCGTGGGAACCAGACCCTGGGGCAGCAGCGACAGATGCATTTTCGCTGCATTGGGGGAAATTGTTTATTTATGCATTCCCTCCTTTCTGCCTCATTAGTCGGGTATTAAGGAAAATACAGCAAGACTCTGCGTCTGGTATTTTGGTAGAACCCGATTGGCCTACTCAACCATGGTTCCCTGTGATACTCAACATGGTATTAGAACCATGTATCACCATCCCGAATAGACCAGATTTATTGGTTCATCCCGTAACAAGGGATAGCCACCCATGTCATAACTATATGAATTTATTAATTTGTAGAGTCTAAAAATACCTTTACTACAGCTGGGACTGACGGACCGAACAGTGAACATAATTTCGGCGGCCCACAGACAGTCCACCAAAAAACAGTATCTGGTCTATATCAGGAAATGGGAGATGTATTGTCACAGAAGCAGCATCACCTACAGATCAATGAACATCCCGTCTGTCCTGGAATTCCTGGCAGGCCTCCATTATGATGAGGGGCTCAGTTATAGTGCCATCAACTGCGCCAGAAGTGCCCTATCAACTTATCTATGGCAAGGAACAGAGCGTCATTCTGTTGGGACTCACCCCCTGGTAACAAAACTTATGAGGGGAATTTTTAATACCAATCCCCCAAGAATCAGGTACTCTCAAATATGGGATGTGAGTATTGTCCTGACGATGCTAATGGGGCTTTTTCACGGGGCGACTTGACGCAAGAGTTAACCAGAGTTTAACATCGTGGGAACCTCGTGCGATAACAGTACGGCATTCGTGGACCACCGTGGACCACCGTGGCGCTAACGGCAGGTAATCGTGTAACTTGGTGACTCGGGAGAAAATTCAAGAAAGTTTGAATTTCTCCAAGAGTGACTTGTACACTTGTGGTTGAGTATTGCAACATTATATGAACGTAGTGGCCAGTGCGATATCCGTAATAACTCTTGCGGTTACCGTGGGAACTCCTGCGAACGGTGAACCCGGAAGCTGGACAGAGGGGACAGAAGGTGAGTAAAAATTGTCTTCTGTGGGATTGAATTTAAAAAATAAAGATTTGCATCCGCATATGGACATCAACTTATTCATGAGTTATGTTAATGAGATTCAAGAATCTTTAAAAGGGACTTTACTGAAAGGTCCCGCATTTTTAAGGTTCGGGAGAAATTTTTCACATGTACTTCTTTGAGAGATACAGCTCGGAGTCCTCGCCAACTAGCGATCGATGCCTTTCCGAAGCAGGGTCCGGAACGCTACCAATCAATGTTCTCCAGAGACCCGTGTAAGGAGCGAACTGCACATGCTGGTTTAAATCGAAGACAGACACAAAAAGCTGGAGTAACTCAGCGAGTCAAGCAGCATCTCTGGAGAAAAATAGGTGATGTTTCGGGACGAGACACATCTTCAGACTCAATTCCGATTAGGATGTCTGAAGAAGGGTTCCGATTCGAATCCCCCCCCCCCCCCCCAACTCCCACCCCCACACACAAATGCTGGAGAAACTCAGCGGGTGCAGCAGCAACTATGGAACGAAGGAAATAGGCAACGTTTCGGCCCGAAAAGTTGCCTATTTCTTGTGCATGTGTCGGAAGGAACAGCAGATGCCGGTTTAAAGAGAATGCTGGAGTAACTCGACGGCAGGCAGCATCTCTGGGGAGAAGGAATGGGTGACATTTCGGGTCGAGACCCTTCTGATATGCTGCTTGTCCCGCTGAGCTACATGTTGTGTCTATCTTCGTTTTATTCCAGCATCTGCAGTTCCTTCCTGGCCGAACCCGATTGAAAGATGAGAGGCTGGGCGATAGAGCACTGAGTGTGACAAGGATCAGGCTTCAGTAAGCAAAGTAAAGAGAGGTGGCAACGTTATGGAAATGAAGCGGGTAATCCGAGCGATGGCGAGACGGTATCCTCTAATGTGTCGGGAAAAACTGTAGATGTTGGTTTGCGCCGATGATAGACACAGTAATACTGGAGACAGACATAAAATACTGGACGGGCAGCATCTGGATAAAAGGAATGGGTGACGTTTCGGGACGAGACTCTGAAGAAGGGTCTCGAACAGAAACGTCACACATTCCTTCTCTCCAGAGATGCTGCCCATCCCGCTGTGTTACTCCAGCATTTCGTGTCTATCTTCCGTATGCTCTGTGATGGTCATCTCGGAGTCAAGTGGCAACTCTGGTCTGTAGACACGAGGAACTGCAGATGCAGGAATCACGAGCAAAACACAGAGCGTTGGACGAGCCTGACCCTTTGAGTTCCTCCATCACTTTGTGTTGAAGTCAGGTCTGGACATTGCTTGGCTCAGTCTCAGGCGCCGGCTAACTAGGAAGGTCGAGTCAAAGTCCAGCACTAACACTCAAGAAATAACGTTTGCGGCCTGATGTTCCCAATATTTAATTGAAATCATCAATAAAGTAAATAAATAGATACCGGTCTAATCAGTATCTACGGGATTGGACAGGCTAGATGCAGGAAGAATGTTCCCGATGTTGGGGGAGTCCAGAACCAGGGTCCCAGTTTTACAGTCTTCATTTACTGGCGGCGGGTGTCTGTCACTGAAACAGGCAGGTGAGATTTCACATCCACCTTGTGTGTGCCTCTCTCTCTCTCTCTCTCCCTCCCTCCCTCTTACACAGGCTGAGAGACTCTGCCTCTGTGAGTGTACGTCTCTTTCTCCCCCTCTCCCACACACAGTAAGACCGAGGTACTGTGCTCAGTCCATCTGTGTCTCCCACATACACAGTAAAACATGTCTCCAAATGAGCCAATTCAACCAAGGGAGGATATTTATAGTGTGTGAAAAAAAAGTGACATCATTTGTGCCACGTGATGATTTAACAACACTTCACAATGTTCATTCAAGATTTAACGAGAAAGCTCGGGAGACGGACAAGTCACTCGCACAAATAACAGAAATGCCGAGTACCGTGGGAACTCTTTATCTACCCCCCGTTATATCGTGTGATATCGTGCTAGACCACGACCACTTCACTCTGGTTACATCTTGCGTCAAATCGCCCCGTGAAAAAGCCGCATTAGGAATTGGTCTCCAGCAACAGCTCTGTCCCTACATAGACTGACACTGAAAACAGTCATGCTAATGGCTTTGGTCACGGCACAAAGGGTACAGTCGTTACATAAATTAAGACTGGACAACATGACTTCTTCATCTGGAAATATTACGTTTCATATTTATGAATTAGTTAAGCAGAACAGACAGGGATCAGCAGGCCTCAATATATAATTTAGGTCTTACCCAACAGATGATCGTCTCTGTATAGTAAGACATTTGTTGTTATACATGGAGAACACGAAAATCATCAGAGGCAATGAGAAGGCACTTTTAATCAGCCACAAGCAACCACACAAAAAAGTGACGGTCCAGACCATCTCAAGATGGCTGAAACAGGTTCTAACACAGGCTGGGGTGGATACTAATATTTTTAAATCTCATTCCACCAGGGCTGCAGCTACATCGGCAGCTATGCAGTTGGATGTACCAATGGACCAAATCCTCAAGACAGCAGGATGGTCAGGGGAAAACACTTTCCAACTATTTTATCATAAACCAGTCATTAAACCTGGAACGTTTGCAGAAACAATTTTAAGTTCTGTAATTTAATTTACCCCATAAATAGGGGCTATAATTTGGTGTAAATACATTTTTCATGGATTTCAATGTCGGATTCATGTCTAAATTATGTTGACACAATTCCTCCCACAGTCATTAAGGCAGATGTGATGTATGGACTCGTTTCCACGGCATGAAATCACAGAGCTTTGAAATTTTCACGTAGTCACTCACGTGACTCCGAAGTAAAATAGTAAGATTAAACGAGAACTTACCAGTTCGAAGTTTGATCGTCATTTTATGAGGAGTAGGTTGAGGGAATACGTGCCCTCCGCTCCCACCCATGATCATATACTCAACTGGTATTTCTTCTCTAATCTTACTATGTTCAGTCATTACAGTTATCTGTGATTTCACACCGCTGCTTTGAAGAATGACACGCATGCGTCCTGGTGGGGTTCTTCACGTATTCCCTGAAGGTACTCCTCATAAAATAAAGATCAAACTTCGAACTGGTAAGTTCTCGTTTAATCTTACTATCTTGTTGCACTTCTCTTTTCTCTAATCTGACACCGTTGAGATAATATTCTGCCTCCTTGTTCTTCCAACCAAAGTGGATAACCTCACATTTATCTACATTATACTGCATCTGCCATGCATCTGCCCACTCACTCAACCTGTCCAAGTCACCCTGCAACCTCCTAGCATCCTCTTCGCAGTTCACACTGCCACCCAACTTTGTGTCATTTGCAACTTTGCCAGTGCTACTTTTAATTCCATCAATCATTAAGATATATTGTAAATAGTTGCGCCCCCAGAACAGAGCCTTGCGGCACCTCACTCGCCACTGCCTACCATTCTGACAGGGACCCGTTTATTCCAACCCTTTGTTTCCTGTCTGCCAACCAATTCTCTATCCATGTCAATACCCTACCCCCAATACCATGTGCTCTAATTTTGCTCACTAATCTCCTGTGTGGGACCTTATCAAAAGCTCTTCGAGCTAAAGGAATTAAGGGATATGGGGAAAAAGCAGGAACCAGATGCTGATTTTAGATGATCAGCCATCATCGTATTGACTTGCGGTGCTGGCTCGAAGGGCCGAATGGCCTACTCCTCCTCCTATCTTTTTTTCTATGTTTCTATGATCACAGTCAATTTGCATCACTTTCATATTTGTCTTTATTTGTATTTAGAGCCTGGCTCAGAATCAGTTCTATCTCTTTCCATCTTAATGATGAATTCTCCCATGTGTTGGTTATTTTTCCCCAAAGGGGGCTAACAAAACAATTCTGTCCTATGGCACAGGACCAAATCAAAGCTGGCCCACTCTCTAGTTTATTCTTCAACATAGTGATCCAAAATTGTGAATTGTGAATACAATCCATGAATTCCTCCTCTACGATGTTATTCCAATGTACCCCCAGATTACAGCAGTTGGGCAAAGGAAATTCACCCTTACGACATTCACAATTTACTATGAAAACGTATAAGGAATAGAAAGGAGAAAGGGTGGAGTGTCAGGGAACATTATGCAATGTGCTGCGATATGTAATTGGCACAGTCAAATGCCTGGAAGACCAAGCAATCTACAGTTTGGAGTTATTACTGCTGGAATCATGGCCAGTGTGAGAGCTAGTGACGGGATGTTTGAACATTAGAGAATGTAGTTGATGATCAAGACTACTGTTTGATGAGTGTGAGAGGTCGATGCCTCTCAATCTCAATGTTTGCAACTGTTTCATTACAGAGATACTGCCTGTCCAGCTGAGTTCCTCCAGCTAAAAATTTGGTTAAAACTTAAAAGTCTCAGCTCTTAATCACTCTCAGTCTCTTAGCATTATTCACTCAGTGGCTGAGCAGGGGTGCGGGAGCATTAAACAGCAGCTGTTAGCACGGGCTCAGGTCAGTTTCACTTGCGAGTGAGTGTACGATAGCTGTTGCACCCATTTGTGTATAAAAGGAAGACAAGCAATAAGAGAGCAATGTATTGGGGGCAGCTGTGTTGGAAAGGTTGTGTTGAATTGCAAGTCTTTTACTGAGGGTAAGTGCAAAGGCTTTGGCTCGTGAGGCTTTGTCCAGGAGGCCAAACAGAGAGTGAAATTTAGTAAGGTCTATATTTTTGTGTAACTCTTCCTTCATCACAGTGTAGCAGAGGTGACAAATGGGGTTGTGATATGCTCCTCCTGCAGGATGCAAGAAGTCAGGGAGACTCCCAGTCTCCATCAGCACTACACTTGTGGGAAGTGCGTCCAGCTGCACTTCCTCACCGAGGGAATGAGGGAACTGGAGCTGCAGCTGGATGACCTCAGGATTGTCCGGGTAACTAAGATCATCGTAGATAGGTGTTATAGTGAGGTGGTCACACCTAATGTAAAAGGAAGGTACACCCAATAGATGGGTGGCCACCAGAAAAAGGCATCAACTAGGAACGGAGGACATTCTCTTCCACAACAACTACATCCTTTAGGAGTGGAGCAGGGTCTTGACACAAAACGTCACCTATTCCTTTTCGCTAGAAATGCTGCCTGATCCGCTATGTTACTCCGGATTTTTGTGTCCATATCCTTTTGGATACTGTCATGGCCAGGTCAGACCTACTCCTATGGCATTAGGAGACTCATTAGTTAATGGGACTAACAGGGGATTTTGTGACAGCAAACGAGCACAAGGATGGTGTGTTGTCTCCCTGGTTTCAGGGCCCGAGAAGTCTCTGTGGCAGCAGATGAGTCTCAAGCGGGTAGATGAGCCAGAGTCATTATACACATTGGCACAAATGACATAGGGAGGGAGGTAAACGTCATCGGGTGGCACTGCATGCGGCAGCCTCGCCAGCAGTCTGTCCGTTATTTCACCCTTTTTGTTATTTTTAGTCTGTTTAAAAGTATGTATTTGGAGGTTTCTTCATCTTTTTTATGTGGGGGAGGTGGGGAGGGGAAGGGGGAAACCGTTTCTCAGTCACTTCCTGGTTGAAGATGCGTCCATTCTTCGAGTCGCATCTTCGCCCCCCCCCTCTCGCGGCCTACCAACTGGATTGGCGCGGCCTTTCCTGCCGGAGATGTGCCAGAGCATCAGCGGCGGCGCAGCACTGAGTTACCATGGCGGAGCGGGCGATGCCTGACCGGGGATCGCCGTGTTGGAGCTCCGGAGTGTTGGGCCAGCCGACTTTAACATCGTGGAGCTGTGGTCTGCAGTGCTTCTAACCACGTGCGGCGCTGACTGTAACATCGCGGAGTCCTGGGACCATTTGCCAAGGGTCGCTAGTGTTGGAGCTCCGTCCAACTCGGCATGTGGATTTCGGGAGTAGCAGTCTCCGGTAGGAAGCGGCCGATTTGGAAACTCCAAGCCACTGAGTGTGTTCTTCCGTTCCGACGCCGGTGCTCTGATCATCCCGGCGAGACGGCCTGAACATCGGGCCGTCGTAGCGATGACTGCGGAGGGTTCAAAGGCCCTGACCACGGGTGAACAAAGAGGAAGATGGCTGAACTTCATTGCCTTCCCTCATGTTGATCCCGCTGTGGGGGGGATGTTTATGTTAAACTCTATCGTGTATTGTGTTCTTTTTTATTCGTAAGGCTGTATGGTAACTCAAATCTCACGGTCCCAATTGGTGCATGTGACAATAAATGTAACTTGAACTTGAACTAAAGGGATGTAGTGCTACAGAGTAAATATAGAGAATAAGGCAAAAGTTTAAAAAAGCAGGAACCTCCAGATGGATCCTGGTGCTACTTTGCTGGTGAGGGTAGGACTGGAAAGATAGGATAACTTCTCAGCAAGATGTGGCTGAGGAGTTGGTGCAGGGGTCAGGGATTTTGAACTATTGAGATTCCTTCTGGGGCAGAGGTGACGTGTACAAGAGGGATGTGTTGCATCTTAACTAGAGGAGGACCAATATCCTGGCAGGGAGGTTTGTTCGTGCTACTCTGAGGGTTTGAACTAGATTGGCAGGGGGACGGGAATCCAATGTAGTACAGTTGGAGGCTGGTACACAAGGCAATGACAGCAAGTTCAGTGGATAGGATGGGCAGGAGACTAACAAGGTGTAATGAAAGCAATTGGATTAAATTGCATTATTTCATTGCTAGAGGCCTGGCAGATAAAGCGGATGAACTCAGGGTGTGGATCGGTACATGCAACTGGGATGTTGTAGCCATGATGAGACCCTGTCTAAGAGAGGGACAGGACTGGCAGCATAATGTTTCAGGGGACAGGTGCTGCAGGTGAGAAAGGGTGAGAGTAAAAGTAGGAAGAGTTGCTTTTTTGATTAAGGAGAATATCACGGCAGTGGTCTGAAAAATAATTACTGGATATCGTTTACTGAGGTTATATGGGTGGAGATGAGATTACGTTGTTGAAAGATTGTCCAATAAGGCCATGTAGGTTTCACTCCAAACTGTAGGATGAGAAGGATGTTCAGCAACCGGTGCAGGACTTGAATGCCATCACCACATACAAGACAAAATCAGAAGGCAGCTCAAGCGACCTCTCTTGGACCCACAATACCTCAACTCTGGTCAAGAAGGCTCACCAGCGTCTCTTCTTCCTGAGGAGACTGAAGAAGGTCCATCTGTCTCCTCAGATCCTGGTGAACTTCTACCGCTGCCCATCGGGAGCATCCTTACCAACTGTATCACAGTATGGTACGGCAACTGCTCTGTCTCCGACCGGAAAGCACTGCAGAGGGTGGTGAAAATTGCCCAACGCATCACCGGTTCCTCGCTCCCCTCCATTGAGTCTGTCCAAAGCAAGCGTTGTCTGCGGAGGGCGCTCAGCATCGCCAAGGACTGCTCCCACTCCAACCATGGACTGTTTACCCTCCTACCATCCGGGAGGCGATACAGGTCGCTCCGTTGCCGGACCAGCAGGTCCAGGTACAGCTTCTTCCCGGCGGCTGTCACTCTACTCAACAATGTACCTCGGTGACTGCCAATCACCCCCCCCTCCCCCCCCCCCGGACACTACTCCCACAGGAAAAACACAATGACTGTATACATGTAAATAGATTTATTTATTGAAATCATATTCTATGTCGCTCTTCCAGGGAGATGCTAACTGCATTTTGTTGTCTCTGTACTGTACACTGACAATGACAATTAAACTTGAATCTGAATCTGAATGTGAATCTGACAGCGAGGCATTATGCCCTGATGAGCTCAATGAGTTCTATGCACGCTTTGATAGGGATGTGCCTTCCCGAGCCTTCATACACCTTGATGGTATTAGTCACAGTCACAGAGGCCAATGTCAGAAGATCCTTCATGGGGGTGAACCCTTGGAAAGCATCTGGACCTTGCTTTCTCCCTCCTTCCCCTCCCCTCCCCAGCTCTCCCACAGCCTACTGTCTCTGCCTCTTCCTTTCTTTTTCCCACAACCCCCCACCCCCACCCGACATCAGTCTGAAGAAGGGTCTCGACCCAAAACGTCGCCTATTCCTTAGATGCTGCCTCACCCGTTGAGTTTCTCCAGCATTTTTGTCTACTTTGGACTTGATGGTATACCCGGTCATGTTCTTATAACCTGTGCAAACCAACTGGCTGGAGTTTTTGCAGACATCTTCAACCTCTCATTACTGCGGTCTGAGTTTCCCACCTGCTTTAAGAGGGCATCAATAATACCGGTGCCCAATAACAATAAAGTGATGTGCCTTGATGATTAGTGTTCAAAAAGGAACTGCAGATGCTGGAATATCGAAGGTACACAAAATTGCTGGGGAAACTCAGCGGGTGCAGCAGCATCTATGGAGCAAAGGAAATAGGCGACGTTTCGGGCCGAAACCCTTCTTCAGTCCCTGTCAAAGAAGGGTTTTGGCCCGAAACGTCGCCTATTTCCTTCGCTCCATAGATGCTGCTGCACCCGCTGAGTTTCCCCAGCAATTTTGTGTGCCTTGATGATTAAGTGCTTTGATAGGTGGTTATGCGCATAGCAAATCCTTCCTCAACCAGAACCGTGACCTGAAACTATTTGCTTACCGCCACAACAGGTCAACGGAGAATGCGATCTCACTGGCCAATCTGCACTGGACCACTTTGACAATAAAAACACATATGTCAAGCTGTTGTTCATAGACAGCAGCTATCACCATCCCCTCCAAACTGGTTACCAAGCTCACAGAACTGGATCTCTGCGCATCCCTCTGCAACTGGATCCTTGATTTCCTCATCAACAGACCACAATCTGTATAAATTGGATGCAACACTTCCTCCTCAATAACCATCAGCATGGGAGCACCTCAAGGCTGCGTGCTCAGCCCCCTGCTCTACTCACTCTATACTCATGACTGTACAGCCGGACAGAGTTCAAACTCCATCTTCAAGTTTGCCAATGACACCACCGTTGTTGGATGAATTTTAGATGACAATGAGTCTGAGCATCGGGTGAGGGTCAACTGGTCAAATCTTGCCAGAACAACAACCTTGCTCTTAACATCAGTAATACCAAGGAACTGATTGCAGACTTACGAAGAGGAAGAACGAGGATCCTCAAACCTGTTTTATCGACGGGACGGTAGTGGAAAGAGTCAAAAACATCAAATTCCTGGGTGTGCATATCGCTGAAGAACTGTGAATATCTCTAAAGACCAGCACATTGATGCAATCATAAAGAAAGCCCACCAATGCCACAGGGGGAGAGCATATTGACTGGTTGTATCATCGCCTGGTTCAGTAACTCGAACATCCAGGAATGAACAAGATTGCAGAAAGTGGTGAACACTGTCCAGTACATTCACAGGTACTGACCTCCACACCATCAAAGGGATCTACAAGAGTTGTTGCCTCAAAAAGGCTGCCAGCATCATCAGAAACCGGAAGTGGCGGCGCCGGGAACGGCTGCGGCTCGCCTGCAGTCCGTTTGTCTTACTTTTTTGTGTTGTATTTTTTCGTTTTGTCTAGTTACGTTTTTGGTTTTTAGGTCGTGTTTATGTGGGGGGTGGGGGTGGGGGGGGGGTGAAACGGGGCTTGCTGTCTCTCCCTACGGGGGAATACGACCTTTTTGTCGTAACCCCCTTCTCTGCCTCCGTCTACGCTGAGGCCTAATGGCGGAGCTGGCGACCTCGGGACTCTGGAGGCAGCTGACAGGACTTGCCCTGAGCTCCCGTGAGGGTGGCCCAGCCCGGGGCTGGAACTGCGCTCTCGTGAGAGCGGCCTGGCGAGGGGCTGAGAGACTTTCCCGTGAGGGGCTGTGGCCCATCGGAGTGGCCCAGCCCGAGGGAGGAGCGGCACTCCCGTCGGAGTGGCCCAGCCCGAGGGAGGAGCGGCACTCCCGTCGGAGTGGCCCAGCCCGAGGGAGAACGGCACTCCCGTCGGAGTGGCCCAGCCCGAGGGAGAACGGCACTCCCGTCGGAGTGGCCCAGCTCGAGGGAGAACGGCACTCCCGTCGGAGTGGCCCAGCCCGAGGGAGAACGGTACTCACGTGAGGGCGATCCGGCTCGGGGCTGGAACGGTGCTCCGGTGGCTGGGACGGCGTTCTGAGGCGGTGACCTGAGTCCGGGGTTCAGCCGCGGGCCAGCGGCTGCGTGTGCTGGACTGGAGGGCGGCAGCTTCGACCACTCCCGGGCCGCGGTGTTTGAACCGGCCCGTTTGCGGGGTTCGGTGAGCCGCGGGACTGTTGGTACCATCGCCCGGTGGGGAATCGCCTCAGCGCAGAGGGAGAAGAGGAGGGAAGAGACAGTAACCCTAAGATTTTTGCCTCCACCACAGTGAGGAGGTGCTTGGAGGATACACTGTGGTGGTGTTAATTTGTGTTTATTGTTGTTTATTATTGTATGATTGTATGTATGACTGCAGGCACGAAATTTCGTTCAGACCGTAAGGTCTGAATGACAATAAAGGTATTCAATCAATCAAACACCCTGGCCACACACTCATTTCAGGATCCCTCATTCAGGAGCCTGAAAACTGTAACGTCCAGGTTCAGGAGTAGTTTCCTCCCTAAAACCTTCAGGCTATTAAACACTACAACCTCCAGATACTCCAAACTATATAGACCTGGGGACTATATTTTTGCTCTATTATTGCTATTTATTTGTCTGTTTGTTTCTTTTATACAGTATATATACTGCACACTTTGTTGTTGTTTATTGGGGGTTTTATAGAGAACTATGTTTACATATCTGTTGTGCTGTTGTAATTAAGAATCTCATAGTTCCAGTTTGGAACCTATGATAATAAAACACTCTTGACACTAGAATTAAAAAGATGATCAACTTGTTGGGGTTGAACCATAGGCCCCTATCTAGTTGCAAGAATGATAGGATTACATAGTAAGGATATTTTACGTTCCAATTATAGACTGGGACTGCCATGTTGCCAAGGGCCACATGTGGCACAGTGGTGCCGCAGTAACGTTGTGGTGAGGACTGAATGTTGCTGGTCAGAGGGGGGGCAGTGGAACAACTCTGGGACTGCTCAGAGTTGGTAGACTGGGCGATGTTCAAGAACTCACATTGTCGATACAGTGGCAGCACTGTGGCGCAGCGGGAAGAGTTGCTGCCTTAAAGCGCCAGGGACCCGGGTTCGATCATGACCAAGGGTGTTCTCTGTATGTAGTTTGTCCATTCATCCTGTGACCAACATGGGTCATCGCCAGGTGCATCAGATTCCTCCCATACTCCAAAGCCATACAGGTTTGTAAGTTTATCGACTTAAGGTGCTGTCCCACGAGCATGCGACCTGCATGCGACAAGCGCGACCAAACCGGAAGCGGGAGCCACGCGTAGGTCGAGTGATCCCCTTACAGGTCCGGTCCCACCAGCATGCGCCTGCATGCGACAAGCGCGACCAAACCGGAAGCGGGGGCCGCGCGAAGGTTGATAGAGTGACGGGAAGTTCGCGCGTGACATACAGCGTCGAGGCGGTGCGTACGGCGTTGAGGCAGTGGCGGGCCGGCAAGCCATTGTCGAGTGGAATTTTTGAACATGGTCAGTTTTTCGGAGCCCAGCTCCGCACAACTCCATACGGCTCCAGCGATCGAAGTGGGACCGGCCCCGCGAGGCCGTACGGCTCAAGCGACCATGTTAGGTCGCACTTGCCACATGGAGACGCATGCTCGTGGGACAGGCCCTTTAGACTTTTTCTCACGGAGAGTTGTGAGTCTGTGGAATTCTCTGCCTCGGAGGGAGGCCGGTTCTCTGGATACTTTCAAGAGAGAGCTAGATAGGGCTCTTAAAGATAGTGGAGTCAGGGGATATGGGGAGAAGGCTGGAACGGGGTACTAATTGTGGATCAGCCATGATCACATTGAATGGCGGTGCTGGCTCAAAGGGCCGAATGGCCTACTCCTGCACTATTGTCTGTTGTCTATTGATTAAAAATATTGTAAGTTGTCCTTAGTCTATAGGATAGAGTTAGTGTATTGATTGCTGGTTGGCACAGACTCAATGGGCCAAAGGACCTGTTTCAACGCTATATCTCTACAGTCTAAAGGCTTAGATGGAATGGAATCTGTCACGTTTGTTCAGGAAAGGTTCCTTAGGCAATTTGACGAGGCCCTTGCAAGGGAGAGGGCCTGACCTTCTCTGCGCGACGGGGCCATGTGAATCCTGACTGCTAAGTTACCGTGGATGCCATGCATCTTCTGGATCAGCTTAGCATGAGGGACTTTATCAAATACCTTAATAAAATCCAAGCACATAATGTCCAGTGCCCTTCACTGTTTTATAGGTCATTGTGGCGCGGAACTAGATGGGGGTGGTAGCCCCTACAAACCAATCACAAATATCGATTACATTATACAGTTATTGACAGTTCCCCAACCCAATCACAAAGTACCCCATTACATTGTTTCTGCAGAAAGTTCTAGCAGGAACTCAGTTAACAAGACTTGCATATGAAAAGAAACATTTGCCCAGGTAATTGTAAACAGTTTTGAGTATACGGCAACATATTAACGGTACTTACAACTCCTCCTCCATTCGGCTAATCATCATCATGTATTTGCAACACCTCTGAGCTCCTCTGCAATGTCCTCATGAATTTAGACAAAGGAAGGACATCTGGTGCGCACCTTATCCTGCCCATCTATCTAGGCTTCAGACTTTATGGTGCCCGTTCACAGCTTGTAACTTTCCACAGAAAGAGACCAAACAGGCCATGCAACTGCAAGATCCTCCATTTTGCGATACCTCTGATTTGGCCAATATGAACAAGAGGTGTTGGACTTTGTGAAGCTGAATGTAAGGGGACAGTATCAATGGTAAGACCCTCAACTCCCTGTCCTCACCATTGCCTTTTAGTTTCCTGTCCTGTTCACGGCTTATCAATGTTTTCATTTGATATCCTCTTTCACGGCACAGTTTTCGATCCTTCTAGTTTGCTGCTGCGTGGAGCCCTTGACAGTTGTCCACGATTTATTTCTTGTCCTTGTGCCTGGGTATATATGGGAAGTCCGGGAGTACGACCTCTCTCTGTTTTTTTTGTTGCGAACATACTGTGCCTGAATTTTATATCCTAACCTTAAACACCTACTTAAGTTCTGCCATCATTTACATTTAACTGGTTTTTCTCCTTCATGTTTATTGAAACTTGCTGCCAGGTAGTGTCAACTCTAACCAATTATTCCAGATGTTTTTTGTCCTTTTCCATAACTATGCCAAACCGTACTGAGCTGTCTCCTTCATTTGTTCTGGTTCATTCCCTAAAACTAAACCAAAGACCGCACTCTTTTCTGTTGGCCATTTACTGCATGCTCATTAAAGACGTCTTCTCATAAGTACATGAAGGATTCTGCCCCATTTTGTACGATATGCTCTGTAACCGACCTAGGTAATGTTAAGATTATTGAAATCCTGTGGTATTGCATCCATATTACTGTGCAATGTCAGAAACTTTCTTGTATCTAACATTTAGGGGGCTAAAGCACACTTCCAGCAATTAAATTGCTCAAGTTTTGTTCGTAGATTCAACACATTGGGCGTAATTTGTTATGAGATACAAGGAACTGCAGATGTTGGTTCAAAAAAAAAGACACAGAATGCTGTGTCAGGTTGCTTCTCCAGAGAATATGGTCTGGAGCCGAAACGTCACCTATCTATATTCTCCAAAGATGCAAACTGCTGGAGGAACTCACTAGGTCGGGCAGCAACTCTGGAGGGAAACAGACAGATGACATTTCAGGTCAGGGTCCTCTTCAGACCAATGACTGACTTTGTTAATCTTTCAAACAAATGTTTCCTGGTTTCTTCTTTAACCAATATTGCTAAACTTTTCCCTTCTCGTTGCTCCATCCAGCTGGTCTGAAAACACTTCAACCGTGAATATTGAGTTGTCAGTTCTATCAAGTTCTGTTATAGTCACTAACAAACTTCCATATCTCGCTGGCCTCATGTTATTATTTTTATTTCATTTTTGACTTAGTATTTGAGTATAAAGTATTGTGTATTGCCAAGCATCATGTTTCCTTATGCTCTAGTTTTTGGCTTTCACGCATATTCCTCTGGGTCTAAATCTCTACATAACATTATGTATCCAAACTACATAAATTTGCATGTCATCCCCTGAGACTGAAAGTTGACTGTAAACCCAGCAGACATTTCAGGATAATTAAGGGGCACTCAAGGGAACATTTCTATCTGGAATCAGTTCTATCTGCTAGAACATTCAGATGAAGAGCAAGTATTCATGAAACCTTTTGCCAAAGGACTGAGAAAATCTGGAGATGTTCCATAAATGCCTGGGTGCTGAAATAATTGAATAATTCAAAACTTGACTGAAAAAACCTTCTACCCAGCATCCTGGCCAGTGTTCACTGACAACCATCAAGCCCCAGATTTAAATTCCTGTGGCCAACAGAGGTTTGGTGGAGGATAGCGATAAACAAATGGCCCTTTAACGCACTGAGCGCCGGGATTTAAAAAGGAGAGATTGGTGGACAAGTCTTACCATGAAAATCCAACCAACACTTTTAACGTTAGTGTTTGCAAGAGTCAACAAAATAGAAAGTAGGAGTCAGGCTGAAAATGACATTGGATAAATTAATGCAAAGCACATTGTGACTTGTGAAAGATACCATGGAACTGGGACTACTCAGGGGGGGTGGGGTTGATTTTATTTAGGATGGTGTTTAAGAATTCATTGTAAATCGAAGATGAGAATTATTACATTACAGCATTACAGCATAGAAACAGGTCATTCAGCCAATCATGTCCACACCAAAGGTACACAAAATTGCTGGGGAAACTCAGCGGGTGCAGCAGCATCTATGGAGCGAAGGAAATAGGCGACGTTTCGGGCCGAAACCCTTCTTCAGACCACACCAAGCTTTTTGCCCATCTACACTAATCCCATTTGCCCACATTGGGACTGCATCCATCCATGACTTGCCTGTTCAAATGTTTGCGTACGCGCCTCCTAAACTTGATAATTATATCTGACTCCACCACCTCCTCTAGCAGCGAGTTCCAAATATTAACTACAAACTATTAAATAAAAAATGTGCCCCTCAGATTCCCTTTAACCGATGCCCTAAAGGACCTGTCCCACTTGGTCGTCATTTACGCGACAGGCCGGTAGTGACCGGCGCTCAACGGTCGCGCGACGGTCGCGCGCGTCATCATGCGTCTGCACAGCCGTCTGGAGCGTGTGACGTCATTTGAAGATGGACACAAAATCAGTCTGAAGAAGAGTCTCGACCCGAAACGTCACCCATTGCTTCTCTCCAGAGATGCTGCCGGTCCCGCTGAGTTACTCCTGCATTTTGTGTTTATCTCCAATCGTCTTGGCCTCGCTCTGGGAGTTGGAGTGGGGGCGGATCTGGGAGTTGGAGTGGGGGCGGATCTGGATCCGCAACGGCCGTGAGCCCCAGGCCGAGCTCGGCGATCGTTTGCCTGCTTCTGCTGCTGTTAAAGGTGAGACGTTGCGTCGCGCCAGGGTCTTGGGCCTGTCCCACTTTGGCCATCAGTTACGCAACAGGCTAGACACTCACCACACTCCTCCACACTACTCCATGCTATCCACTCGCTACCCACATGCTACCCACTCGCTACCCACATGCTACCCACATGCTAGCCGGTCGCGTAAATGACGTGCAAATGACGCCCAAGTGGTACAGGCCGTTTATGTTTTGATAACTACACCATGGGAGGAAAATTCTGAGTATCGACCCCATCAATGCATTTCATAATCTTATATACTTCTATAAAGTTACCCTCCATCCTCCATTGCTACAGCGAAAACAAATCCACCCCATCCTATCTCTTCCCATAATTAAACTCATTTATTCTAGGCAACGTCTTGCTGAATTTCCTCTGGACTCTCACCATTGCAATCATATCCTTCCTATAGAGTGGTGACCAGAACTGCACACAGTATTCCAAATACAATCTATCCAGTGTTTGTAAAGTTGTAACGTAAATTTTAATCTACAATTTGAGAGGGAGAATGGTAAATCGGAGGTGTCGGTATTACAGTTGAGCAAAGGGGAGTATGGAGCCATGAGGGAGGAGTTGGCCAAAGTTGACTGGAAAGATACATTAGCAGGGATGACAGTGGAACAACAATGGCAGGTATTTCTGAGAATAATACAGAAGTTGCAGGGTCAGTTCATTCCAAAGAAGAAGAAAGATTCCAAGGGGAGTAAGGGGCTGACAAGGGAAGTCAGGGACAGTATAAAAATAAAAGAGACCAAGTATAACAACATAGCAAAGATGAGCGGGAAGCAAGAGGATTGGGTAACTTTTAAAGAGCAACAGAAGATAACTAAAAAGGCAATATGGGGAGAAAAGATGAGGTACGACGGTAAGCTAGCCAAGAATATAAAGGAGGATAGTAAAAGCTTCTTTAGGTATGTGAAGAGGAAAAAAAAATAGTTAAGGCCAAAGTTGGACTCTAGAAGACTGAAAAGGGTGAATTTATTATAGGGAACAAGGAAATGGTGAGCTGAACAGTACTTTGGATCTGTCTTCACTAAGGAGAACACAAACAATCTCCCTGATGTACTAGTGGCCAGAGGATCTAGGGTGACGGAGGAATTGAAAGAGATTCACATTAGGCCGGAAATGGTGTTGGGTAGACTGATGGGACTGAAGGCTGATAAATCCCCAGGGCCTGATGGTCTGCATCCCAGGGTACGTAAGGAAGTGGCTCTAGAAATTGTGGATGCATTGGTGATCATTTTCCAATGTTCTATAGATTCAGGATCAGTTCCTGTGGATTGGAGGGTAGCTAATGTTATCCCACTTTTTAAGAAGGGCGGCAGAGAGAAAACGGAATTATAGACCAGTTAGCCTGACATCGGCGGTGGGGAAGATGCTGGAGTCAATTATAAAAGATGAAATAGCGGCACATTTGGATAGCAGTAGCAGGATCGGTCCGAGTCAGCATGGATTTACGAAGGGGAAATCATGCTTGGCTAATCTTCTGAATTTTTTTTTCTGGATGTAACCAGGATAATGGACAAGGGAGAGCCAGTGGGTGTAGTGTACCTGGACTTTCAAAAAGCATTTGATAAGATCCCACATAGGAGATTAGTGGGCAAAATTTGAGCACATGCTATTGGGGGTAGGGTGCTGACATGGATAGAAAATTGGTTGGCAGACAGGAAACAAAAGGTAGGAATTAACGGATCCCTTTCAGAATGGCAGGCAGTGACTAGTGGAGTACCACAAGGCTCGGTGCCTGGACTGCAGCTATTTACAATATACATCAATGATTTGGATGAAGGGATTAAAAATAACATTAGCAAATTTGCATATGACACAAAGCTGGGTGGCTGTGTGAATTGTGAGGCGGTTGCTATGAGAATGCAGGGTGACTTGGACAGGTTGGGTGAGTGAGCAGATCCATGGCAGATGCAGTTTAATGTGGATAAATATGAGGTTATCCACTTTGGTATAAAAAACAGGAAGGCAGATTATTATCTAAATGGTGTCAAGTTGGGAAAAGGGGAAGTGCAATGGGATCTGGGGGTCCTTGTTCATCAGTCACTGAAAGTAAGCATGGAGATACAGCAGGCAGTGAAGAAAGCGAATGGCATGTTGGCCTTCATAACAAGAGGAGATGAGTATAGTAGCAAAGAGGTCCTTCTGTAGTTGTACAGGGCCCTAGTGAGACCACACCTGGAGTATTGTGTGCAGTTTTGGTCTCCAAACTTGAGGAAGGACATTCTTGCTATTGAGGGAGTGCAGCATAGGTTCACGAGGTTGATTCCCGGGATGGCGGGTCTGTCATATGATAAAAGAATGGAGCGACTGGGCTTGTACACTCTGGAGTTTAGATGGATGAGAGAGGATCTTATTGAAACATGTAAGATTATTAAGGGTTTCTTCTTCTTCTTGCTCATGCACAGCCTAAAGTTGTAGGACAACTTGTTCTATTTGATCTTATTTGAATATGCACACCTGGTTGATTGCATTTGTCGAAACAGGGCGGACCACGAGAAGGTTGCAATCTCCCACCCTATTAAGGGTTTGGACACGCTAGAGACAGGAAACATGTTCCCAATGTTGGGGGAGTCCAGAACCAGAGGCCATAGTTTAAGAATAAGTGGTATGCCATTTCGAATGGAAAAACATTTTCACTCAGAGAGTTGTGAGTGTGTGGAATTCGCTGCTTCAGAGGGTGGTGGAGTCTGGTTCTCAGGATGGTTTCAAGAGAGATTTAGATAGAGCTCTTAGGGATAGCGGAGTTAAGGTATATGGAGAGAAGGCAGGAACGGGGTACTGATTGGGGATGATCAGCCATGATCACATTGAATGGCGGTGCTGGCTCGACGGGCCGAATGGCCTACTACCACACCTATTGTCTATTGTCTATTGTATTGACCCATCTTTTATATTCTATGTGAAGGAATGGACTGCAGATGCTTGTTTAAACGGAAGATAGGCACAAAAAGCTGGAGTAACTCAGTGAGGCAGGCAGCATTTCTGGAGAAAAGGAATAGGTGATGTTTCGGGTCGAGACCCTTCTTCAGACTGAAAGGGATAAGAGAGATGTAGATGGTGATATAGAGAGATATAGTACAAATGAATGAAAGATATGGTAAAAAGTAACGGAGTTAAAGGATCAGGCCATTGTTAGCTGTGGGCTGAGGGCCTTGGTGTGCTATGTCCTGACCTATGAAAGCAATCATGATATATGGCATCCACCGCTATTATTGCCACTTTCTAGGAGTTATGGACATGAACATTATTTTTTTAGACTGTAAATGGAAAGGAGGAGTTAGGATCTCAAGCCGGTGGTAACTGAAAAGGAGCACAGACTCGAGAACCGAGTGGCTTACATCATCTGACATTCATTTCTGTCATCTTAAATTCTTGTTGTGTAGATTCATAACTTTCCTGTCGTTTCTTCCCATAAATCACATTCTTCCTATAGTGTGGCAACCCATATTTTATTTTACTTTTCCCAAGTTAAGATAGAAGGAGTGGGGTGCTTATCTGAATGATTGTACTGGGTGATTCCTCATGAAAGCTGTCTTGCCGTTGACCCATTGTTGGGGGAGAGGTGCCCTCCATCCCAGTGAAGCGCCTCCAATCACTTGCTCAAGGGGCCAGTCAGCAGAGATAGTCCAGAGATCAATGCCAGAACTATGGCCAAAAGGACTTGGATGTAGTTCACGAAGGTCTCCCTTGTATTCCCAAGAAGAGAAAATTCTGTAGCACACGAACTTCATCCTGGGCTTGATGTGCACCATTCTACAGTGAACACACAATGAGCCCTGACATCTTACATGGCAGTGTCTTAGTCTGCTGGAGAGCATGACTCTGAATGTACTGGTTGTCATTTTGTTAAACCCCAGAGGAGAGAGTTGGTGGGCAGCCATTTTGAGAGGAGAGGAAACAAAATCGCCAGGAGAATGGAAAGAAAACAATGTTTTGATTGAAAGAAGAGCTTTGTTTCAAGTGAAGGTGGGATATTTGAAAAAAGTGTGTTTGGCTGAGGAAGAGGTTCAACAGCCAATAAAGAGCAGAGTGGCACAGTTGTGAGGAAAACGTCATTGAGGGAAAGTGTAACACTGAGGCTTTGGTGAGAGAACTGAGGAAAGGGTATTAGCAGGTTAGTCTGTTCTTCCCACCATTTTGGCCTTGGAGAAATGGCAGGTGGGATAATGGCAGACACTTCCTGCAGGATGTTGCAAGTTAGGGGAATTTTCAGTGCCCTTAAGGACCTGCAGTAAGTATGTTACAACAGCAGTGGTCGGGCCTGTGATGTCGGGCAAATGAGATTCCAGATGTGTTGCCTCCATGGTGTTTGGGTCCAAGTGCTTGCACACCATTCTCAAGGGAGAAGTTGAGCAGCTGGAAGTCATTGTGCATGTTGGCACTGCGACATAGATAGCAAAAGGGATGTGGTTCTGCAAAGTGAATTTAGGGAGTTAGGCAGCAGACTAAAAAGCAAGACCCCAAGGGTAGTAATCACCGGATTATCCTGTTGTCACATTCAAGTGATGGTAGAAATGGGAAGATAGGACAGGTAAATACATGGCTGAGGAGAAGGTGCCGGGAGTAGGATTCAGATTGTTAGACCATTGGGATCACTTCGGGGGCAGCATTGACCTGTACAAGAGGGACGGGTTGCATCTGAAATGGAGGCGGCAGGTATCCTTGCAGGGAGGTTTGTTAGTTCTACTCAGGAATGTTTAAACTAGAGAGGCAGGGGGGGTGTGAACCAGAGTAGGAGCGCAGAAATTGGAAGGTGTGATGATGGGAAGGTAGAGATCAGGACCAGTAAGTCTCAAAGGAAGGACAGGTAGCGAGAGGTGAAGGAATATGGTGACGATGATGGGCTCAAGTGTGTTTATTTCAAAGAAAGAGTATTGTGGAGAAAGCAGATGAACCTGGAGCCTGGATTGGCGCATGGGACTGTGATGTTGTGACCATTGTGGAAACATGGTGTTTAAGAAGGAATTGCAGATGCTGGAAAATCGAAGGTACACAAAAATGCTGGAGAAACTCAGCGGGTGCAGCAGCATCTATGGAGCGAAGGAGATAGGCAATGTTTTGGGCCGAAACATTGCCTATCTCCTTCGCTCCATAGATGCTGCTGTACCCGCTGAGTTTCTCCAGCATTTTTGTGTACCGTGGAAACATGGTTGCAGGAGGGACTTGTCTGGCAGCTCAACGTTCTGGATTTCAATGTCTCAGATGTGATGTAAAGGGAGACAAAAGAGGATTTGCACTACAGGTCAGGAAGACTGTCACGGCAGCATCAGAGAGGACATTGGAGCATTTGTGTGCTGAGGTGGTATGGATGGAACTTAGAAATAAGGTAGGTACAAGCTCTCTAATGAGTTTGTACTTATAGGCACCCCAATAGCAAGCAGAAGATAGAGGACCAGATATGGAGAATAATTACCGACAGATGCTAAAGAAACATGGTTACCTTAGTGGGTGATTTAACATTTCCCAATTTTGACAGGGACTTGCTCAGTGCTAAAGATTTAGATGGGGCAGAATTTTTTAGGTATATCCAAGAAGTTTTCTTGAAACAGTAAGTGGATCGTCCAACCTGAGAAAGGAACATACTGGACCTTGTGTGGGAAATTAGCCTGGCCAGGTGACTGGTGTTTCCGTGGCTGAGCATTTTGGGATAGCGATCACAAATACGTAAGTTTTAATATAATTTTGAATAGAGAGAAGTTTGGACATTATGGCACGCTGCTAAATTGGAGAAGGGCAAACAACAATGTTATTAGGTAGGAGCTTGGAAGGGTACACGAGGAACAATTGTTATTAAGTAAGACACATCTGTCATATGGGACAGACACAACATGCTGGAGTAACTCAGCGGGTCAGCATTGTGTGTCTATCTTCGGTGTAAAGCAGCATCTGCAGTTTCTTCATACACATATAACCATATAACAATTACAGCACGGAAACAGGCCATCTCAACCCTTCTAGTCCGTGCCGAACACGTATTCTCCCCTAGTCCCATATACCTGCGCTCAGACCATAACCCTCCATTCCTTTCCGTCCATATAACTATCCAATTTATTTTTAAATGATAAAAACGAACCTGCATCCACCACCTTCACTGGAAGCTCATTCCACACAGCTACCACTCTCTGAGTAAAGAAGTTCCCCCTCATGTTACCTCTAAACTTCAGTCCCTTAATTCTCAAGTCATGTTCCCTTGTTTGAATCTTCCCTACTCTCAATGGGAAAAGCTTATCCACGTCAACTCTGTCTATCCCTCTCATCATTTTAAAGACCTCTATCAAGTCCCCCCTTAACCTTCTGCGCTCCAAAGAATAAAGCCCATCACACAGCTTTATTTTGAATTGTAATGTGATCTGTGGAAATGCACTGAATAATCTCAGTATAAATGTTTAATGAAAATCTAAATTCACAGATATAGTCAATTGGGAAAAAGGCAGAATTTACTTCAGACAAGTGTGAGATGTTACAATTTGGACAATTAAAACAGGGCAGGGTTTACAAGTAAATGGTAATATCCTGGAGAGTGTTGTAGAATAGAGAGGCTTAGGTGTATACAGTTAGACAGGGTGGTGAAGACAGCAGTTGGCAAGCGAGCCATTATCAGTCATGGCATTGAACATTGGAACTGGGATGTCATGCAAGACATGCAAGACATTAGTGAGAATCCACCTGGAATACTGTGAGCTGTTCTAGTCACCTGGCTGTAGGAAGTTAGTTATTTAGCTGAAAGGGTGAAGAACAGTTTCATGAGAGTGTTACTGCAAATGGATGGCTTGAGTTATAATTAGGGCTGGGCTTTGTTTCCTGGAGCAAGGGGTGATGTTACACAGATAACATTATGAGAGATATAGAGAAAGTGAAAGGTTATTGTCCGCTTTCCAGGGTAGAGGATTCTAAAGCTAGAGGGCATACATGTCTTGTAAGATGAGAGGGAACCAGAGGGGCAAGTATTTTCACACTGAGAGTGGGTTGATATATGAAACAATCTGCCAGAGGAGGTAGTGGAGATAGATATAATGACAACATTTAAAAGACATGAATAGAAAAGGTTGAAAGGTAGATAGGACAAAGGGAGATGAGTGGTGGTAGCTCTTCTGGTCACCATGGTCAGCATTGATGCGTTAGACTGAAGGGCCTGTTTACTTGCTGGATGAATCTAATACCCTGTGACTATGTGACCATGTGGTCAACATGGACAATGTGGGTGAAGGGTCTGTCTCTCAGATGTATAATTCCCGGAATCTAGGAATATATTAACATGGTTAATACCCGATCAGAACAATATACTGCTTCTCGGTACATGATGGGAACACAATCAGAAAAAACCCACTGATGCAATAAATTGAAACAGATGTTGTAAGATGCTCAAACAATCTGGAGGAAAAGGCTGTAAAGAGCACATTAGGACAGAGTAGTGAATGGTTACCTGATTCACACGGCCCGTCGTGCGTGAGGCTGAGATTGCCATGCATGCCACTATGAAATGCTTCCTTCAGTCTGCAGATGTTGCTGTAAGTCATTCTATCCGACGCACATACACTCTCCTGTGATCGGCATGTACACTGGGGTTCAGGGATGTCTCCAGAGACGAGGACATTGGTGTCGAGCTGGCACTCCAAGTCTTCTCCACACCTTCCGTAGAAGTGGTTGGTGTTGTCCAGGTCACAGATTTGTCCCTCGGCGTTGCCACATTCGGGGCAGCAGTCACACACATCCTGCACTGTGCCCGCCACACAGACAGCGAGCGGGGGGCACAGCTCTGGCTGGCACACCCCACACCCATCCCCTTCGTGCAGCAGCCGCAGCCACCCCCTGTGGTAAAAGGTGGGGAGACTGTGTGCAACCTGAGTGAGGAGCAGCATTACTGCAGCAGACAGCACTGAATTCATTGTGGCTCCAGAATGCAAGGGACTCCCGTCTCAATATATCCTGGGTCAGAGTCACTGTCCACATACGCTTAATCTTTCAGAAAGATGAGTGATCGAAACAAAATATTTTGCATATAAAATCCATCCAAGAATGTAGTCCCTGAACCAGATTCAATGGAAGAGTTCAAACCGATAGAAGCCAGGACTTCTTGATATTATGTCAACACAAGATCCAAGGCCATTCTGAAGAAATCATCTGCAGTTCACACAGTCCTGGAGGAAAGAGTGGTGTGGTGAAATGCATGAAGAAGCTGTGTGGAGCAGGAACTGGCTGCTGTCGATCTGCTGCATCATTTCCCCTTCTTTATTCCACTTTATGAAGTGTTGTCTGCCTGCCAAATCTCTCGACCTCACACACACGCAGCAAGCTCATAACCAGTCACAGGAAAATAGCTTGCAGCTAAAGCTGCCAGATGGAATTTGGTAAGATAAAAACATCGAACTTTCTTTGGTTTTTACATGGCAAGGATTCCCGGGCTTGGATTTGTCAGAATGGAAACAGTTATCCCATGTCCTCTAAAAGAGACATTGATGTCTGGTACTGAATGCAAAAAATGGTTTGGATGACATCACTTTGAACATGAATGAGCGGTTTATTGATTGTTTAATATTATCCAACGTTTCTGACCATATTTAAGAAACATTATTTTTTTTAAACTTTGGCCGTCATTAGTGTCTGAAAGGTTGAAGGGCTCTGGCCTGTCACCACCGATGACTGACCCAGGCCCAGAGGGCACCCTTCCACCACACCGGCCAGTCCACGTCAATTGCTCTGTGTGCCCTGACTGTCAGAGATTATGGAGAGAAGGCAGGAGAATGGGGTTAGGAGGGAGAGATAGATCAGCCATCAATGGCGGAGTAGACTTGATGGGCCGAGTGGCCCAATTCTGCTCCTACCACTTGTGACTGCAGAAATCCAGACAGGTTTCTGCAGTGGATCCTAGCCTCGAATCACAGTGGATCCTGCAGCCACACTACTCATCCCAGAATGTATGAGGCAGGCTAGGAGAAAGACCATCCCATCCACATCACTCCTTCACCCGATCCCCCACGCCACAAGGTCCTGAGGTTTATTCAGAATAATGACATTTGGTGATTTAGTTTAGATTAGTTTAGAGATACAGCATGGAAACAATTATACCAAGCCAACCTACAAACCTGTATGTCTTTGGTGATGGTCAGACATTTCCTGTCAAGGAGGTATTTGGGCCAGGACCTAGGATGTTTTGGAATAATGAGACAGGATCATGAATCGTTTGGGATTCTCTGCCCTGGAGAGCTGCGGAGGCAGAGTCACTGAATATATTCATAACCAAGACTTATATTTGATGTAAAGGAGGTTGAGTGTATAAGGCCAGGGAGGAAGGTGGAGTTAGGGATACGGTAGATCACATTTGAGCAGGTTTGAGGGGCTCAATGGGCAACTCTGGTTTCTATTTCTTATGTTCACAAAAAATAACGTTCAAGATTTTCAAAAATGCAGTGTTTAGATTAAAGGGGAAGTTTGATAGGCCCCTGCTCCTAATACTCCCCTTTCCATTCTAGAAACCTACAGAAATCTATACATAATACTAAAAGGCTTCCTATTGTTTGTGTTTGTGCCCACGATGTGTCTCTGTGTCAATCTGGTTTTCCTATCTTCTTCCAAACGCTAGGCCACAGCCTTCCCATTTTCACACATTCTGCACTTGGTCTAGTCACTTATAAATCCTTTATCGGGAGGTAGAAATTGTCGGTTGACACAAAATGCTGGAGAAACTCAACGGGTGAGGCAGCATCAATGGAGAGAAGGAATTCGCGACATTTCGGGTCGAGACCCTTCTTCAGACTGATCTTGTTGGCAAGGCCAGTAGTGATTGTCCCCAGGACTCTTCATCTGCAGCAGCTACATCATTCTTTCAAGTAGTTTGCCATGGGTATCATACTATCAAGAGGCAGGAGTCATACAACCACGTTTTTATCCCTGAAGGAAGCTACTGATGTGATTGGGTCTGTATGACATTTCAATAGCTCAGTGGTCTCATTTACAGAGACTAACCTTTAAATGAATAAATTTTTTTTAAAGTTAATTCAGTGGCTGCCTCGCCAACTTGGTCTGTCCTTTCTTCGTTTTGTTATTTTTAGCATGTGTTTGAAAGTGTGTTTTAGTGTTCCTTGGTTTGTTTTACGTGGGGGAGGGGGTGTTGGGAGAAACCTTTTTTCAACCTCTTACCTTAACGGAGATGCGATTTGTTTCCGTATCGTATCTCCGCCCCCACTGACATCGTGAAGTTGGCGGCCTTTCCTGGAGACCGATGGGCGCTCCAAGTCGCAGGACTTTAACATCGCGGAGCTTGCGATCTTTTACCGGGAATCGAAGCTCCAACCACGGGGCCTGTGGACTTTAACAGCGTGAAGCCCGCTGTCTCTGGTAAGAAGAGGCTGACTCGGGAGCTCCATGCCGCGGTGAGAGTTTCAACCACCCCGACGCGGGAGTTTCGATCACCCCGATGGGGGCTTCGATCGTCGGCTGCAGGGGCTTTGATCGCCCCGACTGCAGATGGTTTGACTCCCCCGACCACGAGAGATCAAAGAGGAAGAGTGAACTTTATTGATTCCATCACAGTGAGGAATGTGGAATCCACTGTGGTGGATGTTTACATTAACTTTTATGGGGCTGTGTGTCTTGTTGCTTTTCACATAGTATGGCTGTATTGTGACTCAAATGTCACTGTACCTTAATTGGTACATGTGACAATAAACTGATCTTGAACCTTGAAAATTCTCTTATTACCGTGATGAGATTTTATCTTATTTTCCAGTAGATTATTTGGACCTGCTATTGGATGCCATAACCACAGGTTTGCCGTAATCACCCTGGGCGGAGCAGTAGAGTTTCTGCCTTAAGCCCCTGTCCCACTTACATGTCCTTGGCACGCTAATTACGCGACCTCGTGGTTGCACTGAGGCGCGACGGTCCCGCGAAGGTTTCGCGCGACTTCATGCGCCCGCACAGCCGTCTGGAGCGCATTACGTCATTTGAAGATGGACACAAAATGCAGGAGTAACTCAGCGGGACCGGCAGCATCTCTGGAGAGAAGCGATGGTTGATGTTTTGGGTCGAGACTCTTCTTCAGTCTGAAAGAAGGGTCTTGACCCAAAACGTCATCCATTCCTTCTCTCCAGAGATGCTGCCGGTCCCGCTGAGTTACTCGAGCATTTTGTGTCTATCTTCAATTTTCTTGGCCCCGCTCTGGAAGTAGAAGTGGGGGCGGATCCGGACCGCAACGGCCATGAGCCCCAGGCCGAGCTCGCCGATTGTTTGCCTGCTTCTGCTGCTGTTGAAGGTCAGACGTTGCGTCGTGCCAGGGTCTTGGGCCTGTCCCACTTTGGCCGTCAGTTACGTGACAAGGCGGTGGTGCGCGAAGATTTTGTTCGCTACAAAAATTTCGGAGCGCCGCGCAATGTCGCGCACAACTACACACCCTTCCGCGCTTCTCAATGCGACCTGCCCCGCGTGGCCATACGATGCCCGTGCGCCTCAACGCGACGACGAGGTCGCGGAATTTGCGTGCCAAGGTCACGTAAGTGGGACAGGGCCTTTACAGCGCCAGACTTGCAGGTTCATTCCTGGATATGGGTGCAGTGTTTGGAGTATTTACGTTCTCCCCTTGACCTGCGTGGGTTGTCTTCCGTTGCTCCAGTTTACCCCACACTCTAAAGTCATACAAGTTTGTTGGTTAATTGGCTTGGTAAAATTGTAAATTGTCCTTATTATGTGTAGGATAGTGTTATTGTGCAGGGATTGCTGGTCGGCATGGACTCAGTGGGCTGAAGGGCCTGTTTCCGTGCTGTATCTCTAAACTAAAAACTGTTCTGTTCTGTCCTCAAGAGATCCAAAGAAAAAGGAGGAAACAGTGAAAGGAAGAAGATAAGTAAAGTACCATTAAAATGAAGTTACTGTAACATCTAGACAGCTCTGAGCAAATGCAATCATCCAAAACAAGTGAATTGATCCACAGCAGCAACCTTTGCACAGATATAAGATTGCTGTCATATCCTTTCCTTACTCCACAACTGGACATAGTGTATAACAACAATATATTTAAGATATTTAATGATTTCACTTAAATGATTTAACGATGGAGCCTGCAATGCAACAATGGGAACGGAGGAGTGGAGGTGGCAGCTGCAGTTTGTCAGAGCAGATGGGGAGTCTACTCCATCCTCAATTAAATGTACACAGTGGAAGGGAAGTCAGGGGATACAGGAAAAAAAACACAGATCTGAGTCCCGTCTCTCTTCACTGGACTAATGAGGATGAGCTGCAGTCTGATCATGGAAGGTGTGGAGTGTGCAAATCTGAACAACCCCATCCAAGCAATTAAGCTGACATGGGTGATGCCTGCACATCACATGCAGGCAGATTAGGGCTCTGGCAATGAGTTGCTGAGTTCAGGAATGTGCTTATGCCAGCACTGGAACCACCACAATCCTTGCATGTGCGTCCACATCATGCAATCGGTACTCTGTCAAAGTCCTCGTGTTGGCTGTAGAGTCCACAGCAGACTGGAGTCCACAAGTCAAAACTATTGTTAGATCAACAATTTAAAAACACAAACTTATGCAAACCACAGCATTATACAGCTTCAGTATTTCCCTGAGGAGGTAAACACTTGTCATGTTTTAACTGGGCTGATTTTCTGCATTATATGCCTGACTGAATAAGTCAAAACCATTCACTATTTTCCAGTAAATCTCAAGGTTTAAACTCAGTCTATTATCATAGCATCAGGGTAAGTTGTGAGCTGTCAGTTTATATATCAGCAAAAGGTGCAGCCCAGAGCAAACGGCTGATGTGTGAGAAATGTATCCAGCAGAACATTCATGTGTTAGTAGTGGATTTAATGGTCTACAATAGGTTTAAGTGTGACCACAGAAAGACGCAAAATGCTGGAGTAACTCAGTGGGACAGGCAGCATCTCTGGAGAGAAGGAATGGGTGGCGTTTCGGGTCGAGACCCTTCTTCAGACAGGTTCTGGATGAGGGAAATGAGAGGAATACTGCAGACGGTGATGTGGAGAGATAAAGAACAAATAATGAAAGATATGCAAAAAAGTAACGATGATAAGGGAAACAGGCCATTGTTAGTTGTTTGTAGGGTGAAAATGAGAAACTAGTTCGACTTGGATGGGGAGGGATAGAGAGAGAGGGAATGCAGGGGCTAGGTGACGTGAGAGAAATTGAACAATCCCTGTTCCAGCGTACACTGGCCCTATCCCCGAACTCTATCTCGATTACATTGACAACTGCATCGGTGCTACCTGCTGCACCCATCCAGAACTCATGGACTTCATTAACTTCACCACCAATTTTCATCCTGCACTCAAATTTACCTGGATCATCTCCAACACCTCCCTCCCCTTTCTTGATCTCACAGTCTCCATCGCAGGAAATTGACGTCTATTACAAACCCACTGACTCCCACAACTATCTTGATTACACTTCTTCCCACCCTGCTTCCTGCAAAGACTATCCCCTACTCCCAATTCCTCCATCTATGCCGCATCTGTGCCCAAGATGAGGTGTTCCATACTAGAACATCCGAGATGTCTTTATTCTTTAGGGAATGGGGGTTCCCCTATCCCATTATAGATGAGGCCCTCACTCATGTCTCCTCGGTACCCTGCAGCTTATACTTGCTCCCCCTCCCCCTAGTCGCAACAGACACAGAGTCTCCCTAGTCCTTACCTTCCACCCCATTAACCGTTGCATACAATACATAATCCTACAAAATGTTCGCCACCTCCAATGGGATCCCATCACTAGCCACATTTTCCCATCTCCACCACTTTCCGCCTACCGCAGAGACCGTTCCCTCCGAAACTCCCCAGTTAACTCATCCCTTCCCACCCAAACCATCCCCTCCCCAGGTACCTTCCCCTGCAACTGCAGACGATGCAACACCTGTCCCTACACCTCCTCCCTCGATTCTGTCCAGGGACCCCGACAGTCCTTTCAGGATAAGAAGAGGATCATTTGAACCTCCTCCAAGCTCATCTACTGTATCTGTTGTTCAAGATGTGGACTCTTACACATCGGCGAGACCAAACGCAGACTGGGCGATCGTTTTGTGGAACACCTTCGCTCAGCCCGCCTGAACCAACCTGATCTCCCGTTTGCTGGACACTTTAATTCTCCTTCCCATTCCTACACAGACCTTTCTGTCCTCGGTCTCCTCCATTGTCTGAGTGAGGCTAAACGTAAATTAGAGGAACATCTCATATTTCGCTTGGGCAGCTTACAGCCCAGTGGTATGAATATTGATTTCTCTCACTTCAGGTAGCCACGGCATTCCCTCTGTTTCTATCCCTCCCCCACCCAACTCACACCCAACTTTCCCCCAACAAACAGCTTACAAGGGCCTGTTCCTTTATCATCGTGACTTTTTTGCATATCTTTCATTCATTGTTCTTTATCTCTCCACATCACCGTCTATATCTCTTGTTTCCCTTATGCCTAACCAGTCTGAAGAAAGGTCTCGACGCGAAACGTCACCCATTCCTTCTCTCCAGAGATGCTGCCTGACCCGCTGAGTTACTCCAGCTTTTTGTGTCTTTCTTTGGTTTAAACCAGCATCCGCAGTTCATTCGTACACATTAAGTGTGACTACTGTGACTACTTTAAATGGATTCCATCCTTGAGCATGGGACTGACCTGTGAATGTGAATTGCAGAGAAATAGTGGTTGTATCTGAAAAATAGGTCAAGCACCTCCCTGCCTCTGCATTTCTTTGTATTAAAAACCATGGTCAATGCTCTCTTAAACTGCTGCCCCACAGCCCTGGAACCTTTAGTTTACTTTAGAGATATAGCGCTGAAACAGGCCCTTCGGCCCACTGGGTCCGCGCCGACCAGCGATCCCCGCACATTAATACTATCCTACTCACACTAGGGACAATTTTTACATTTACCAAGCCAATTAACCTACAAACTTGTATGTCTTTGGAGTGTGGGAGGAAACCGAAGATCTCGGAGATACAAACTCCATATAGATAGCACCAGTAGTCGGGATGAAACCCGGATCTGAGGCATTGCATTCGCTGTAAAGCAACATCTCTACCGCTGCACCGCCATAACCACCACCTGACCTGCAGTCAGCATTGCAACTAGCAGGGCTTTCCGCTAACACCTCCCAGCTAACATCACACCTTCAAACATCTACGTCCACCAGGCCTCGTTTCAATTGGATCATTGACATGCGAAACTGGGAGGCTAGTACCTTTCATGGACAACAAACCATAAGGAAAACCTACACTTCCTTCGTATTATTTCCATTTTTTTGAACAATAAAGCTACACATATCATGAGTTCATAAATCCATAAACACTAATGCTCAGTCTGCCAAGGCCTGCTGGATTTTCTGGCTGCAAACCATTTTAACTCCCCATCCCATTCCCACACTTACTTTTCTATCCTGGGCCACCTCCATTGCCAGAGTGAGGCCACACACAAACTGGAGGACAGCAACTCATATTCTTGAGTCCAATGGTATGAACATTGATTTCTCCAATTCTAGGTAACAAACCTAGAACTCTCTGAACTGGAGGGAGGAAGAACGTTTCTGATAGGATAAAACCACGGTGACCATGGAGCTAAGATGTGAACAATGTTATCTTGTCAATGTGTGAATGGAGTAGTTAGAGTGAACATAGACAAAAAAACACGGATAAAATAATGGAGACACAAGGAACTGCAGATACTACGCAGAAGAATGTAGAAGTTGCAAGATGCAGAGCAGGAGGATTTGACCAGCAGGTTAAATCCCTGTCCCACTGTACGAGTTCATTCCAAGAGTTCTCCCGAGTTTGCCCTGATTCAAACTCAGAGATTTACCGTAATGGCCACTCGTCGGTATTCGGGGCTCTCGTGGACATTTTTCATCATGTTGAAAAAGCTTCACGAGTCTTCCCGTGCTTACCTGCCGTTAGCGAGTCTTCCCGAGTACCTGCCGTTAGCGCTAAGAGACGTCCCCGAGCTCCGACGACCCGCTACGTTCATTCTCCGTGCTTACCACGAGTTTGATTTTTTTTTTACTCGGGTGAGCTCTTAGAATGAACTCGCACCGTGGGACAGGGCTATTAATCTAGGCATATCTTCCACTCCCAGATGGATAAAAATAAAGAATAAAAAGATAAAGAAAAACAAGCTGAGCCAATATCACAGATACAATTACCCAATCAGACCCTCCCTCACCACATCCTAACAACTTCTTTTGTCTCCTTCCCGGCTATAACGAAGGTCTTCAAACTGAAATGTTAACTCGTTCCTCCTTCCACAGATCTGGCTTGTCCTGCTACATTTCCATCATAATATTGCCAGCATCTTCTGCTTTTATTTTAGATTTTTAACATCTGCTCATTTTATGTGTCATTAGATTGAAGCTCCCTTGCTTCTGTCTAGTCAGGATTAGTCGATTGTCTACCTCTGGTACTGGCGAAAAGGGAAATAATTTGGAGCCAATTTCTGAACATAAATATTGAAACTAAGATTGGCAGAAATTGAACTGAAATTAATTTGACTGCAATATGTTGCTCTTGCCAATATTCCTGGAATCAGCTGAAGCCTTGTTTCTATATCAGTTCCAAAAGGGAATTTTGGCAACATTGGTCATTCTGAGCTCTAATTATTAGCAGACATTCCTCTTTATTAAATAATATATTTTATTGTGTTGTAGAATCATAATGTAACAGAGCTATGCAATGCAGAAACAGGACCTTCGGCCCACCTTGTCCATGTCAACCACTTTGGAATATTGAGCCAGTCTCATTTATCTGCACCTGACCCCATGGCCCTCTTAACATGAGGGGAATGGATAGGGTAGATGCAACGAGTCTTTTACCCAGAGTGGGAACATCAAGAACCAGAGGGCCAACATTTTCACACAGGTTAATTGGTTAATGGACTGAACTGCCATAGTGGGTTGTTGAAGCAGGTACAAGTTTTAAAAGACATTAGGCCAGGTACATGGAGAGGACAGATTTAGAGGGATATGGGCCAAACTGGGTTAGGCCAATGTAGATGGGGCATCTTGATCAACATTATGACTCGATGACACAATGACTATTTCCTATCCATATATATTTTTCCGAATATATTTTAAATGTCATAATTATATCTGCTTTTATTGCTTCCTATGGCAGCTCATTCCATATATGGATTACTCTCTGACTGGAAAGGTTGCCCATGTGGTTCTTCTTAAATATCTCCCCAATCACTTTAATTCCATGCCCCCTACAGTTATAGAAACATTTACCCTGGGATAGAGACTGTGACTGTTCATTTTATGCATGCCCCTCATGAACATGTACATCTCAATAAGGTTTTCTACGTTCCAAAGAAATAAGTCCCACCCTATCCAACCTCTCCCTATAATTCAAGTCCACAAGTCCAGATAACTTCCTGGCAAATCTCTTCCACAGCCTTTCCAACTTTATGACATTGTTTCCATAGCTGCATAATTTGTATATGAACTAAGACATAACTTTTTATACCTGAATTCTTTAGTGTCCATGATCTTCTCCTCCGTAAAAATGGATGAGAAATATACATTTTACATCTCCCCCATGTCTACACAAAGATAGCCATGCACTTCTGGTTGGTTCGACCATAACAAAAGTTTTTTCACACTACCTCGATACACATGACAATAAACTAAACTGAACTGACTGAACTAAACTTATCTTTATACACACACACACACACACACACACAAACTTATCTTTAAGGGGACCCATTCCTTCCCTTGCCATCCTTTTATTCTTATTTCATTTGGCCATGTCAAAATTTTTGGTGCTAAGGAATTCAAGTCGTCTATCGCTGTCCAAACCAGATCACAGCAACAAATTTTGACCGTGTATAACAAATAATTGCTGGACTTTAGCTGATATTCAAAAGATACAGCTAAACTGAGTTGAGGCACAGATCTGGAGTACTCAAGTACTGAAGCTGTGGGAGTGGAAGGTACAGAGCTAAGTACTCTAGTCCCTAAATTCCTATAATAAAGTAAAACCTTTTGTAGGCAATTGCAGCTTTGGCATGGATTAGACTGCATGGATGTGAAAGTCGTGATGAGTTATTTTACGCTCCACATTATCTGTGATTTACTGCTTCCTGGGATGTATTGTTGAAGATAATTTTTCCCACGTCTAATCTATGGTGAATGTGGTCTGTGAATTATAGCCTGGGACTGGATGTTATTCAGTCGACAGGCTTTGGGAGGATTACACTAGCTGGAGACACAGAGCCAAACCCTGGGAACAGAAGAACAAAGAAACACTGTGAAAATGGTCATGTGATGGACATCTGATGAGAACAGAGCTGTGAGTGACTTCATGGCTAGGCAGTATAGCCTTGAGAAGATAAAGTGTCTGGGAACGGCCATTTTGCAAAGAAACTGTATGATGAGAATGGAAATATGACCAGGCAACATAATTAAGAACTCGTGCCGCAAGAAATGCAACACCTGTCCCTTCACCTCCCCCCTTGACTCCATTCAAGGTCCCAAGCAGTCGTTCCAGGTGCGACAAAGGTTCACCTGTATCTCCTCCAACCTCATCTACTGCATCCGCTGCTCTAGATGTCAGCTGATTTACATCGGTGAGACCAAGCGTAGGTTGGGCGATCGTTTCGCCGAACATCTCCGCTCAGTCCGCAATAACCTACCTGACCTCCCGGTGGCTCAGCACTTCAACTCCCCCTCCCATTCCCAGTCCGACCTCTCTGTCCTGGGTCTCCTCCATTGCCAGAGTGAGCAACAGCGGAAATTGGAGGAACAGCACCCCATATTCCGTCTGGGGACCTTGCGTCCTTATGGCATTAACATTGAATTCTCCCAATTTGGCTAGCCCTTGCTGTCTCCTCCCCTTCCTTAACCCTCTAGCTGTCTCCTCCCACCCTCCCATCCGCCCGCCCTCGGGCTCCTCCTCCTCCTCCTCCTCCTCCCCTTTTCCTTATTTCTTTCCCCCCCCCCCCACCCCCCATCAGTCTGAAGAAGGGTTTCGGCCCGAAACTTCGCCTATTTCCTTCGCTCCATAGATGCTGCTGCACCCGCTGAGTTTCCCCAGCAATTTTGTGTACCTTTGATATTCCAGCATCTGCAGTTCCCTTTTGAACACATAATTAAGAACTCTCTAGCCTGATAAGGAACGAAGATGCGTTTTGTTTATTCAGCACTTGGATGAGTGGCAACTCGAAATGATTGACTTTAGAATTGTGAGAGCCTTGGGTTAGAACAAAGGCTTCCTTTAGGAGTGAAGGAAAAATTGTATAAAAGAAGGGCAGTCTGAGATCGGCAGCGACAACCCAGGAACAATCATCACAAGAAGGAGCGACCTGAGTTCATAGCTCAGAGAAGACAAACACCCTACCAGAGTGAATCTGAATTCATACGGGTAATATGTGACTCCAAGTCATGAGTTTCGTGATTTAGTTTAAGTGATAAGTTGATATAATAACGTAAATGCAAAATTATTAGAAGTCAATTGTTTACATGCATGTTCAAAGTTACTCGAGTGTTAATAAAGATTAAGTTGTACTGAACTAAACTAAACCTTGGTTTAGAGTCTTTTGTTCGACACGTCAGTTGATAGAGGTAATAGGGTCAACAGAATGCTTAAAGAGGTTGTGTAGTCATGGCTTTATTCCCTGTCTATTTAACCTCTGCCGTCTCTGCCTGCTCATGGGGTGCCTGGTGATGCAGTGGAAGGGCTAAACTGCTTTTAATCCGTGCAATGCCTGGAATGCATGATGGACGTTGGTGTTATTGTATTTTGTGTCTGTGCTGTACCTGGCCTGGGACAGTTTGAACCACAAGATCACAATGTGACATAGAACACCTCTCAGCCTGTCCAACTTAGGCAATTTTTCAGCTGATTGCCGGCGACTGTCAAGTGGCTGGTAGTCGCCTGAAAAACCGGGAACTGGAACGGCGACTGTCAGAGTTGAATACACACACACACACAATCACACACATCTCAAAGGCGGGGGCCAGGGCAAGTGAGGGAGCGCTGTCTAAAAAATTCCCACAATGCAAAGCCAGGGTGATACAGACACACACTGCGATGAACAGGAAGGTTGGCGCTTTAATTAAGACAGCTAAAGCACAGTGTACGGTAAGTCCTTTAAAAGAGGGGGGGAGAGGGGGAGGAGAAGTGGAGGAGAAGGGGGGGAGAGGGGGGATAAGGAGGGAGAAGGAGGGAGAAGGGGAGAGAATGGGGGAGAAGGGGTGGCAACAACTTTTAAGAAGCCAGAGATACACGGCTGTGACGTTCGGAAGATATTTAACATTCCTCGGTTCTGAAAACTACTGCTTACCTTTTTTTTCCCGCAATGAGCAAATGAAAATCACCGGTCTGTACCGGCTCCATCCTACGAGAACCTCCGAGAACCTTTGACCTCCTGGCAACCCACTAGGACCACTTTGCGACCAACCTACGGCTCGAGAATTCTCGCGACTCCCCATGGCGACTTTGTTGAAAAATTCTCGGCGCCATAATGAGGCCGCGACTAGTTCCCAAAATATGGGAACTCCTCACGACCATGAAGGCAACTCCCTGGCAACCACCCACGAACATGTGGCGACCATGTGGCCACTGCAAAGTCTCCTGCAGTCGCCTAAAAAGCCACCTAAGTGGGGCAGGCCCATAAGTCTGTCCAGCTATCGTACAGAAACTTCAAAATGTAGAAACAGTCAACTGCAGGTGCTGGTTAATACACAAAAAATCAGAAAATGCTGGAGTAACATGGATAGGTGACGTTTAGGGGTCACAAGACTGTAGTAGAGTCTTGACCTATACATGTTTTCCATACATGCTGCCTGACCAGCTGAGTGACTCCAGCACCATGCGTGCTTTTAAGTACAGAAACTTCATCTGTCCCCTTCTCCAGCATCTTCCATGCAACCCACGTTACTTTTCTTACAATACATGTGCTATTACATCCAAACTCCAGATCAGCACCACTTCCCACACACCCACACACACACCCACATGCCCACACACACCCACACACACACACGCCCACACACCCACACACATCCACACAACCACACACCCACACACCCACACACCCACACACCCACACACCCACACACACACACACATCACACACACACACCCACACACTACACACACACACACACCCACACACCCACACACACCCACACACCCACACACCTACATGCACACACACCCAGCCACAACCCTTCATTCCATTCAAACATCCCTGTAACTTTCAGCCTAAAGTTTAAATATGTGATACTGGTCCCTGAATCAGTTGAGAAAGGGAACAGCTTCCTTCAACCCTCTCTAAAGCTCATAACCTCACCTCCCCCCATCATACCTCCTCTCAACCTTCATCGTTCAAAAGGAAACAATCTCTATCATTTAATTGTTGGTGATGTTTCATCTGGGCCCAGACCCTGCAATTAGTTTCAAGAAGGATCCCAACCTGAAATATCACCTATACACATTCTCCAGGGATGCTGCCTGACCCGCTAAGTTGTGTCTTTCCATGGTAAACTAGCATCTGCAGTTCAGTGTTTCTATATGTTCAAGAAGGAACTGCAGATGCTGGAAGATCGAAGGTACACAAAAATGCTGGAGAAACTCAGCGGGTGCAGCAGCATCTATGGAGCGAAGGAAATAGGCAACGTTTCTGGCTGAAACCCTTCTTCAGTGTTTCTATATGTTGGCTGTTCCACTGCAAAGACTCCTCCAGGCATGCATACTTTGAAGTAGATTTCTCCCTCTCTCGGACAGGAGTTCTGTGAGACCTACAATTTTTTTTTGACCGCTGCAATCAGTCTAAAGAAGGGTTCTGACCCAAAACATCATGTTCTTGCAGTGATGCTGCCTAACTGAGTTACTCCAGCATTTTATTTCTTTCCTAGGTAAACCATCATCTGAGTACTACATTGAATTGAATCCTTTATTTGTCATTCAGACCTTTCGGTCTGAACGAAATGCTGTTGCCTGCAGCCATACATGTAATAATAACAAAACACAATAAACACAAATTAACATCCACCACAGTGAGTTCACCAAACACCTCCTCACTGTGATGGAGGCAAAAGTCTTAGAGTTACTGTCTCTTCCCTCCTCTTCTCCCTCTGCGCCGAGGCGATACCCCACCGGGCGATGGCATCAGTCCCGCGGTTCAAGCTCCGCGGCCCGGGGGGTGGTCGAAGCTGCCCGCAGCTGTTGCAACGGGTGCTCCGGAAAACAGGCACCAGCCTGTGACCTGCGAGCTCCCGACATTGTCCTCCACTGGCCCGCGGCCGAGCCCCGGATCCAGGTCGCCGCCGCCAGAACGCCGCCTCAGCCGCCGTAGCACCGTCTCCGCCCCGCACCGGGCCGCCCACAAGGCAGCGTCTCAGCCCCGCACCCGGCTGCCCCCACGGGAGCACCTTCCAGCCGGTAGCCGTGCCGCCCTCACCGGAGCGCCTTCCAGCCGATAGCCAGGCCACCCACACGGCAGCGTCTCAGCCCCGCACCGGGCTGCCCCCACGAGAGCACCTTCCAGCCGGGAGCCGGTCCGCCCACACGGCAGCGTCTCAGCCCTGCACCGGGCTGCTCACACGGGAGCGCCTTCCAGCCAGTAGCCGTGCCGGCCGCACGGGAGTGTCTCAGCCCCGCGCCGTCCGCCCTCACCGGAGCGCCGAATCGTGCCGCTGCCCGAACGCCGCCGCAGCTCGAAGACGGACAGCCTCGCGTTGGTGAGTCCTGGCTGGCTCTACCTCCGGACCCTCGAGGTCGGTCGCAGGTTGGAGGCCGCCAGCTCCGCCATTAGGCCTCAGCGCAGACGGGGGAAGAGAAGGGGGATACGACAAAAAGTCGCATTCCCCCGAAGGGAGAGACAGAAAGATCTGTTTCACCCTCCCCCCACACACATAACACCACCTAATAACCAAAAAAATTACTAAACTAGACAAAAAAAACAACACAAAAAGTAAAAACAGACAGACTGCAGGCGAGCCGCAGCTGTATCACAGCGCCGCCATTGAGCAATAGATACAATAGTGGTGTTTAAGATGATTTCAGATAGACACACATAAGTGCAGGAAATAGAGGGATATTGATCAGCTACAGGCAGATGAGATCAGCTTAGCTTGGCGTCATGTCCAGCATGAACATCGTGGGCTGAAGGGCCCGTTCCTGTGCTGTACTGTTCCATGTTACTTTAGACTTTATCGATACAGCATGGAAACAGGCCCTTCGGCCCACCAAGCCCGTGCCGACTAGCGATCAACCCATAAACTTGCACTATTCTACACACTAGGGACAATCAACCTATAAACCTGTACGTCTTTGTAGTGTGGGAGGAAACCGGAGCACCCGGAGAAAACCCACGAGGTCATGGGTAGAACGTACGAACTCCGTAGAGACAGCATCTGTGGTCAAGATTGAATCTGGGACTCTGGAGCTGTAAGGCAGTGACTCTATCATTTCACTGCTGTGCCATGTTTAACAGTATGTATATTGTTCCTTTTTTTATGCCCCTGTCCCACTTCGGAAACCTGAACGGAAACCTCTGGAGACTTTGCGCCTCACCCAAGGTTTCCGTGCGGTTCTCGGAGGTTGCAGGTGGTTGCCGGAGGTTGTAGGTAGTGGAAGCAGGTACGGAGACTGACAAAAACCTCCGGGAACCTCCGTGCTTGATACTCTGTGCTTGATACAGCTCTGACATCATTTTGTTGCCTTTGTCTCCTGGTATTTGGGATATTCTACTAATCACTTTCACTCTGTTATAATCACCTGCCCCACACCCTGCACTATATCACCTGCAACATATTTGTGAACATTCCCTCAGCAATTGAAATCACCTCAGCAATTGAAAGGATATTGGAAGGGCAAATGTGTAGGAAGGAACTGCAGATGCTGGTTTACACCGAAGATAGGCACAAAATGCTGGAGTAACTCAGCGGGACAGGCAGCAATTCTGGAGAGAAGTAATGGGTGACATTTCAGGTCGAGACCCTTCTTCAGAATGAAGAAGTCTGAAGAAGGGTCTCGACCCAAAACATCATCCATTACTTCTCTCCAGAGATACTGCCTGTCCCAAGTTACTCCAGCATTTTGTGTCTACCTATTGGAAGGCCAAATATGGATGCTTTAGTTAGGTGAATTAAAGATGCACCTTAAAACAGGGCCGTGGAGTCGATACCCAAAACACCCGACTCCGACTGACTCTGACTCCGATTCCGACCCCTAGGTATAATAATTCTAAATCTGCTATGTTGACATTATACAAGATGGCATTTCATAAGAATTACATGAATCATCAGGCTACCTTTTAAACCCATGTCCTTAAAGTTTTGAGTCTAGTGGTTGTAGCTAATATTGTAGCTTTTTAATTGGTTATTATTGAAAAAAATATATAATAATTCTGCTAAAAGAAAAGAAAATTACATATAGGACTATGACAAAATTAAAATTCCATTGAATTAAGTAAAAATTATAAAAGCATTACATAGAAACATAGAAAATAGGTGCAGGAGGAGGGCATTCAGCCCTTCGAGCCATTCATTGATCATGGCTGATCGTCCCCAATCAATAACCCGTGCCTGCCTTCTCCCCATATCCCTTGATTCCACAAGAGCTCTATCTAACTCTCTCTTAAATCCATCCAGTGATTTGGCCTCCACTACCCTCTGTGGCAGGGAATTCCACAAATTCACAAATCTCTGGGTGAAAAAGTTTTTTCTCACCTCAGTCCTAAATGGCCTCCCCTTTATTCTAAGACTGTGGCCTCTCATTCTGGACTCACCCAACATTGGGAACATATTTCCTGCATCTAGCCTGTCCAGTCCTTTTATAATTTTATATGTTTCTATAAGATCCCCCTCATCCTTCTAAACTCCAGTGAATACAAGCCTAGTCTTTTCAATCTTTCCTCATATGACATTCCCGCCATCCCAGGGATCAATCTCTTGAACCTACGCTGCACTGCCTGAACCTACGTTGCACTGCCTAAACTCCAAATGTTTATTAAACTAAGGCCACAGGTATGAGCTAAATGTCTAAATTACGACAAAAGAAATCTCAAGTGCAAAGCTAAATGCATAGATAGTTAATTGTGCTACAAAAGTACATACCAAAAATTTATTAATAACATGTCCTTAGGAACAGAATTACTTCTGCCAGATCCTCTTGAAGCCCTTAAATCTGATTTAATTATTTTCAGAGCGGAGAACATAGAAACATAGAAAATAGGTGCAGGAGTAGGCCATTCGGCCCTTCGTGCCTGCACCGCCATTCAATATTGTATTGTATTGTATTGTATTGTATTTTAATGACCACACAGCCAGGCTGGTGGAATTTGTTATCAGTACAGCTGATTTCAGGTTCCAACATTTCATCAAACATTAAACTTGTAACATAGATATACATACAAACAGACACATTACATAATACATAAGGGCCATGCTTATTTGTATTTCCTCACCGTCCAGAGTTTAAAAAGTTAATTGCAGTGGGAATGAAACTGTTTTTGAAGCGGTTTGTTTTGGAGGCAATTGACCTGTAACGCCTCCCAGAGGGCAGTAGCTGAAAGGCATAGTGTGCAGGGTGAGTGGGGTCAGAGATGATCTTGCGGGCTTTGTGAAGTGTCCGTTTATGGTAGAGTGATTCAAGTGATGGAAGGGGTAAGCCAATAATTTTGGATGCTCTGTTGATGATGCGCTGTAATTTCTTCCAGAAGAGTGAGTCGAGACTGCCGAACCAGACTGTGATGGATGAAGTGAGGATGCTTTCGATGATGGCTGTATAGAAGCGGAGCATGAGATGAGACCTTACTCTGAACTTCCTTAGCAGTCGGAGATGAAAAAGTCTTTGCTGGGCTTTTCCATAGATGTGGTCTGCGTTTGTCCTCCATTTGAGGTTGTTGCTGATGTGGGTTCCAAGGAGTTTGAAAGTGTCAGTGATGATGATGATCATAGCTGATCATCCAACTCAGTATCCTGTACCTGCCTTCTCTCCATACCCCCTGATCCCTTTAGCCACAAGGCCACATCTAACTCCCTCTTAAATATAGCCAATGAACTGGCCTCAACTACCTTCTGTGGCAGAGAATTCCAGAGATTCAACACTCTCTGTGTAAAAAATGTTTTTCTCATCTCGGTCCTAAAAGATTTCCCCTTTATCCTTAAACTGTGACCCCTTGTTCTGGACTTCCCCAACATCGGGAACAATCTTCCTGCATCTAGCCTGTCCAACCCCTTAAGAATTATGTAAGTTTCTATAAGATCCCCCCCCAATCTTCTAAATTCTAGCGAGTACAAGCCGAGTCTATCCAGTTTTTCTTCATATGAAAGTCCTGACATCCCAGGAATCAGTCTGGTGAACCTTCTCTGTACTCCCTCTATGGCAAGAATGTCCTTCCTCAGATTAAGAGACCAAAACTGTACGCAATACTCCAGGTGTGGACTCACCAAGACCATGTACAACTGCAGTAGAATCTCCCTGCTCCTATACTCAAATCCTTTTGCTATGAATACTAACATACCATTCGCTTTCTTCACTGCCTGCTGCACCTGCATGCCTACTTTCAATGACTGGTGTACCATGACGCCCAAGTCTCGTTGCATCTCCCCTTTTCCTAATCGAACAGTCTCTCCACGCTGACGTGAGTGGGTGGTGTGGCTGTTACTACCATAGCTGCAAATTTTACTCTTTCTGGATAAGCAGGGATGACTTCTAGTACTGTAAGTTTAGATGTGCAATCATATTTCTCTACTTTTAAACCACCAAGAAAATCTTGCTTAATAACATCAAAAGGCTGTCTTCGCAAGTTTAAACAGGAACGCTTTGCGCTCGACTGTTCAATTTTATCTAAATATTTTGCAAAATCTGATGTGATTTCTCATTCTCTCGGGTGGAAATAAAGTGTACAGTATGTTGAAAAAGTGGGGTTTCTTTCCGATTGACATAGTCTCTGAAATTTATGTTAAGGTCGGAGTCGGCACTTTTTTTCCGACTCCGACTCAAGCAACACCAAAATTGCTCCAACTCCGACTCCACAGCCCCGCCTTAAAATAGGTGGATGGGTTTGGGTGGAAGCTCTGTTGGGGGACAGTTGCTGTGATTGTTGGTGGGAGTGAAGTGGGGAGAATACACAGGGAGCCACAGGAGGAGGACATCGGAAAATGCTCTGCAGCAGACAGACTGGAGAAGATGCCTGGGGTTTGAGGAGAAGCAATGCCAGTGATCCATTCCGACTCTTCCTCAGGAGTGGCAGAGAAGTGTAGGTGTTTGAGTACAAATATGTGCAAGCCAGAATTAACAATGTGAACAGTTAATGGCAATCTAACAATTTATGCTCATTTATGTCAATGCCTTTTATGTATTGGATTTGTATTTAAATTATCTAGATTAATCAAAGACATTACTGCACCCATCACACTGGGGCCAGGTCTATGGACACACGTCCTATTTGGCATGGTGATCTATGGCAGATATATACTTCTGTAACTGGATCTTAGTACCACGTGGCTTATTCTTCAGCACAAATTCTCTTCATAGAATAAATTATATTAAGCTTACCGTGACTTGCCATTGTTTTGCTCCTCAGTTGCTGAGGTTTGGCTACCTCTGACATACCCCAGAGGTTAGAGGAACGTTGAGTGAGTGAGCCTATAATCAGCATTGCCAGGAAAACCCCCACCATGACTTGTTTCACAGCCCAGCCCCACTCAGCGATTACACCTGCCAACTTTCCAAGAAGGTCAGGAAATGTGAAAGCTGGCTGTTTTTTTTCTTTTTTCAGAGCACTTGGACGAATTGTAACTCCCAAGTCACCTTCCTGTTTGATCCCTTTATTCAATAAAGCTAAGATGCATCCCCAACAAAAGCATCGGCAGCACTCGCTAAATACATTCATTGACCTATCGATGATGTGAATCGTGGAAGAGTTTATTTGTGTTTATCACAACTTTAATTTATTTACTGAAGAGAACAGTTTCTCTGTCCAGGTTCCATTATACAAGCAATAACCCAATTAACTTAAAGAGCTGTCTGCGCTAGACCCTGGAGCCAAGTTGGACAGATTTGTGACACGTCAGACCACAAAACTAATATGGTGAATGAAATAAACACAGCTAATCCAACAGAATGAGAATGGTAAACTGGTTGTAGGATCTCTTCACGGCTGCATTTCACCTTATGTCCACTATAATGAGGATTACTTGGGATTCCTGCAAAGTTCGTACAGAGTGCTCAGTTTCTTGTGGCCCTTCACCCAGTATTCAGACACCACCAGAATGAGGCCTTTTGTGGTTTGGGGTCTTTATCCCAATCCATTTCTATCAGGATGTGCCATGAATGTAGTCCACTGGGTGGGAGATGTATGTGAACAACCTACAACATGTTCCTCAATGAGGAAAAATACGGCTCCACATACAATTAGATCCCACTTTGTGACAGGAATTGGAAAATAGATTAAAATGCGAGGAAACCACTGGCAATGATTTAAGGAGTTAATTCATAAATTTCAGCAATAACACCATCCATGGTGAACTAAGAATGTTAAGAATGGGATCAACATGAAGGAAACATTTCCGCTTTTTGCAGAGACCATTCCCCTGGTTAACTCATCCCTTTCTCCCAAACCACCCCCTCCCCAGGTAACTTCCGCTGCAACCACAGAAGATGCAACACCTGTCGCTATACCTCCTCCCTCGACTCCGTCCAGGGACCCATCTCAGGTTAGGCAGAGGTTCACTTGCACCTCCTCCAACCTCATCTTCTGTATCCGTTGTTCAAGATGTGGACTCTTATACATTGGTGAGACCAAACGCAGACTGGGCGATCGTTTCGCGGAACACCTTTGCTCAGCCCGCCTGAACCTACCTGATCTCCCGGTTGCTGGACACTTTAATTCTCCTTCCCATTCCTACACAGACCTTTCTGTCCTAGGTCTCCTCTATTGTCAGAGTGAGGCAAAACGCAAATTGGAGGAACAACATCTCATATTTCTCTTGGGCTGTTTACAGCCCAGTGGTATGAATATTGATTTCTCTCACTTCAGGTAGCCCCGGCATTCCATCTCTTTCTCTCTCCCCCACCCAAGTTGCACTAGCTTCTAATTTTCACCCAACAAACAGCGAACAATGGCCTGTTCCTTTATCATTGTTACTTTTTTGCATATCTTTCATTCATTGTTCTTTATCTCTCCACATCACCATCTATATCTGTTATTTCCTTATCCCTAACCAGTCTGAAGAAGGGTCTCGACCTGAAACATCACCCATTCCTTCTCTCCAGAGATGCTGCCTGTCCCGTAGAGTTACTCCAGCTTTTTGTGTCTATCTTTAGAAATGCAGAGAAAATCAGTTGTCAACCAAAGGATTGTAAATTTTTTGGAAACTTTTGTAAACTAAATTGAGTGAAAAGATAAGGGTATGAGAGTAATCTAGCAACTGAAAACCAGAGAACAAGTAGGTGTGGTCCACTGAAGGGTGAAATTGGGGTATTAATGATGGAAATAAAGAAATAGCAAGGATTAAAAAAAACCCCAGGAGAAATATCTAAAGTAAGAGCATGAAATTTCAGACTAAGGCAGTAACCATGCATTAAGATGGCAATGGAGAGGGATTTCCTCTCTCAGACGGTTGTGAATCATTGGAATTTTAAGCCTAGGCAGAGTTTATATATTTTCATTGCAAAGGTTGACTGATATTTGGATGCAAGGGAACCAAGGGAGAATGGAACATTATGTGGAGGCCAAATCAGGAACAGCCATCATCTTATTGAATGATGGCACAGATTTGATGAGAGAGAGAGAGAGAG
>NC_045966.1:63769463-63844786 GCF_010909765.2 Amblyraja radiata
CCACTATAGCTCTGCCCGACGTCGGTCTCACCGGACGAGTCTCATCGCTAGGATTGAAGCCACCGACCTGTCCGCCGCTCGGACTGGAAGCATTGTCTGCCCCGTCAGCTCCCAAGAGGGTGTACCCGTTTTCATTAGGTACAGCCACTGGGGACTGTATCCTTCGCTCCACCTGTATCCTTGGTGTGTCAACCTTCACTGAAGGTCTTGTCCAGGAAACTTGTTTTCTCAGATGGCCCCGAGGTCATCCAGCTACTTCTCCAGTTCCCCAACAAGTTCATTCAGGAGCTGCACCTGGGCACAATTTCTGCAGGTGTAGTTTCCAGAAGCACCAGCGGTATCCCTGACTTCCCACATCCTGTAGGAAACACACTGCACCAACTTGCCTGCCATTTCATCAATGGACAAAAAATCCCAATAACTAATTCGCTAATTTACAGATTTAGTTACCAGTTTTTAAATGACCCGCTCTTGAAAACTCACCAAGGCTTTAACTTCTTCAGCCAATCCCCCGCACTCGCTCCTTCACCTGCCGTTCCTCTTCAGACCTTGAAGGTATGTGTTGCAGTGAGTGTGCCGTGTCAGTGTGTGTGTCAGTGTATGTGTCAGTGTGTGGTGTCTGTGAGTGTGTCTGTGAGTGCCGTGTCAGATCTGTGAGTGTGCCGTGTCTGTGAATGTGTCAGTGTGCGGTGTCAGTGAGTGTGCCGTGTCAGTGTGTGTGTCAGTGTATGTGTCAGTGTGCGGTGTCAGTGAGTGTGTCTTTGAGTGTGCCATGTCTGTGAATGTGTCAGTGTGTGGTGTCTATGAGTGTGCCGTGTCGGTGTCTGTGAGTGTCAGCGAGTGTATTGTATCAGTGAGTGTGAGTGTGCTGTGTCAGTGATTGTGTCAGTGAGTGTGCCATGTCAGTGAGTGTGTGAGTGATAGTGTCAGTGAGTGTGCCATGTCAGTGAGTGTGCGTGTGTCAGTGAGTATGTGAGTGAGGGTACACAAAATGCTGGAGTAATTCAGCGGGTGAGGCAGCATCTATGGAGAAAAGAAATGGGTGATGTTTCAGGTCGAGACCCTCCTTCAGTGTGTCAGTGAGTGTGTCATGTCAGTGAGTGTGTCGTGTCATGTGTCGTGTCAGTGAGTGTGTGTGTGTGAGTGAGTGTGCCATGTCAGTGAGTGTGAGTGTGCAAGTATGAGTGAGTCTGTGAGTGTGCCGTCAGTGAGCACGTGAGTGGGTGTATGAGCGAGTGTGCAGCTTCGGTGAGTGTGTGTTAGTGGGTCAGTGAGTGTGTGTGAGTGGGTCTGTGAGTGAGGGAGCTGTGTGAATGAGTGAGCTGTGTCAGTGAGTGTGTGAGTGAGTATATGAGTGTGTCAGTGAGTGTATGACTGAGTATGTGAGTGAGTGCCAGTGAGCGTGCCAGCGAGTGTGTGAATGAGTGTGTCAATTAGTGTGTGTGTGTATATGAGTGAGTGAGTGTCAGTGAGCGTGTGTGAGTATATGTGTGAGCGAGTGTCAGTGAGCGTGTCAGTGAGTGTGTCAGTGAGTATGTGGGTGTGCAGTGTCAGTGAGTGTGTCTGAGTATGTGGGTGTGCAGTATCAGTGAGCACGTCAGTGAGTGTGTCAGTGAGTGTGTGAATGAGTGTGAGTGAATGTGTGTGAGCATGTCAATGAGCGTATCAGTGAGTGTCAGTGAGTATGTGGTTGTGCAGTGTCAGTGAGTGTGTCAGTGAGCGTGCGATTGAGTGTGGGGGTGGAGTGCCAGTGAGTGTGTCAGTGAGCATGTGAATGAGTGTGTGTGAGCGTGTCAGTGAGTGTATCAGTGAGTGAGCAGTGTCAGTGAGTATGTCAGTGAATGTGTGAGTGATTATGCGGGTGTGCAGTGTCGGTGAGCGTGCCAGTGAGCGTGTGAATGAGTCTGGGCGTGTCAGTGAACAAATGTGTCAGTGAGCATGTCAGTGAGTTTGTGAGTGAGTATGTGGGTGTGCAGTGTCAATGAGCGTGTCAGTGAGTGTGTGAGTGAGTATGTGGGCATGTAGTCAGTAAGCATGTCAGTAAGTGTGTCAGTGAGCGTGTTAGTATGTCGGTGTGCAGTGTCAGTGAGCAGTGTCAGCAAGTGTGTCAGTGAGTGTGTAAGTGAGCAGTGTCAGTGAGCATGTCAGTGAGCAGTGTCAGCGAGTGTGTCAGTGAGCGTGTGGGTGTGCAGTATCAGTGAGTGTGTCAGTGAGCAGTGTCAGCGAGTGTGTCAGTGAGCGTGTGGGTGTGCAGTGTCAGTGAGCGTGTCAGTGAGCGTTTCAGTGAGCAGTGTCAGTGAGAGTGTCAGTGAGCATGTGGGTGTGCAGTGTCAGTGAGAGTGTGGGTGTGCAGTGTCAGCGAGTGTGTCAGTGAGTGTGTCAGTGAGTGTGTCAGTGAGTGTGTCAGTGAGCAGTGTCGGTGAGCAGTGTCAGTGAGCAGTGTCAGTGAGAGCGTGCAGTGTCAGTGAGTGTGTCAGTGAGCGTGTCAGTGAGCAGTGTCAGTGAGAGTGTCAGTGAGCATGTGGGTGTGCAGTGTCAGTGAGAGTGTGGGTGTGCAATGTCAGTGAGTGTGTCAGTGAGTGTGTCAGTGAGTGTCAGTGAGCAGTGTCAGTGAGAGTGTCAGTGAGCATGTGGGTGTGCAGTGTCAGTGAGAGTGTGGGTGTGCAGTGTCAGTGAGCGTGTCAGTGAGTGTGTCAGTGAGCGTGTCAGTGAGCTGTGTCAGTGAGAGTGTCAGTGAGCAGTGTCAGTGAGCAGTGTCAGTGAGCGTGTGGGTCTGCAGTGTCAGTGAGAGTGTGGGTGTGCAGTGTCAGTGAATGTGTCAGTGAGCGTGTCAGTGAGCTGTGTCAGTGAGCGGTGTCAGTGAGCAGTGTCAGTGAGCGTGTCAGTGAGCGTGTCAGTGAGCGTGTCAGTGAGCAGTGTCAGTGAGAGTGTGGGTGTGCAGTGTCAGTGAATGTGTCAGTGAGCGTGTCAGTGAGCTGTGTCAGTGAGCAGTGTCAGTGAGCGTGTCAGTGAGCGTGTCAGTGAGCGTGTCAGTGAGCAGTGTCAGTGAGCAGTGTCAGTGAGCAGTGTCAGTGAGTGTGTCAGTGAGTGTGTCAGTGAGCAGTGTCAGTGAGCGTGTCAGTGAGTGTGTCAGTGAGCAGTGTCAGTGAGTGTGTCAGTGAGTAGTGTCAGTGAGCGTGTCAGTGAGCAGTGTCAGTGAGTGTGTCAGTGAGCAGTGTCAGCGAGCGTGTCAGCGAGCGTGTCAGTGAGTGTGTCAGTGAGTGTGTCAGTGAGCAGTGAGCAGTGTCAGTGAGTGTGTCAGTGAGCGTGTCAGTGAGTGTGTCAGTGAGCAGTGTCAGTGAGCAGTGTCAGTGAGCAGTGTCAGTGAGCGTGTCAGTGAGCGTGTCAGCGAGCAGTGTCAGTGAGCGTGTCAGTGAGCGTGTCAGTGAGCGTGTCAGTGAGCGGTGTCAGTGAGTGTGTCAGTGAGCAGTGTCAGTGAGCAGTGTCAGTGAGTGTGTCAGTGAGCAGTGTCAGTGAGCGTGTCAATGAGCAGTGTCAGTGAGCGTGTCAGTGAGTGTGTCAGTGAGCGTTCCAGTGAGCAGTCAGTGAGCGTGTCAGTGAGCGGTGTCAGTGAGCATGTCAGTGAGTCTGTCAGTGAGTAGTGTCAGTGAGCAGTGTCAGTGAGTGTGTCAGCGAGCAGTGTCAGTGAGTGTGTCAGTGAGTAGTGTCAGTGAGCGTCAGTGAGCGTGTCAGCGAGCGTGTCAGTGAGCAGTGTCAGTGAGTGTGTCAGTGAGCAGTGTCAGTGAGCGTGTCAGTGAGCAGTGTCAGTGAGTGTGTCAGCGAGCGTGTCAGTGAGCAGTGTCAGTGAGTGTGTCAGTGAGCAGTGTCAGTGAGCAGTGTCAGTGAGTGTGTCAGTGAGCAGTGTCAGTGAGCAGTGTCAGTGAGTGTCAGTGAGCGGTGTCAGTGAGCGGTGTCAGTGAGTGTCAGTGAGCGTGTCAGTGAGTGTGTCAGTGAGTGTGTCAGCGAGTGTGTCAGTGAGTGTGTCAGTGAGTGTGTCAGTGAGCAGTGTCAGTGAGCGTGTCAGTGAACGTGTCAGTGAGTGTGTCAGTGAGCAGTGTCAGTGAGCGTGTCAGCGAGCAGTCAGTGAGCGTGTCAGTGAGCGTGTCAGTGAGCGTGTCAGTGAGTGTGTCAGTGAGCAGTGTCAGTGAGCAGTGTCAGTGAGCGTGTCAGTGAGCGGTGTCAGTGAGTGTGTCAGTGAGCAGTGAGCAGTGTCAGTGAGCAGTGTCAGTGAGCTGTGTCAGTGAGCAGTGTCAGTGAGCGTGTCAATGAGCAGTGTCAGTGAGCGTGTCAGTGAGTGTGTCAGTGAGCGTGCCAGTGAGTAGTCAGTGAGCGTGTCAGTGAGCGGTGTCAGTGAGCATGTCAGTGAGTGTGTCAGTGAGTAGTGTCAGTGAGCGTGTCAGTGAGCAGTGTCAGTGAGTGTGTCAGCGAGCGTGTCAGTGAGCAGTGTCAGTGAGTGTGTCCGTGAGCAGTGTCAGTGAGCGTGTCAGTGAGTGTGTCAGTGAGCAGTGTCAGTGAGTGTGTCAGTGAGCAGTGTCAGTGAGCGTGTCAGTGAGCAGTGTCAGTGAGTGTGTCAGCGAGCGTGTCAGTGAGCAGTGTCAGTGAGTGTGTCAGTGAGCAGTGTCAGTGAGTGTGTCAGTGAGAAGTGTCAGTGAGCAGTGTCAGTGAGTGTGTCAGTGAGCGGTGTCAGTGAGCGGTGTCAGTGAGCAGTGTCCGTGAGCAGTGTCAGTCAGTGTGTCAGTCAGTGTGTCAGTCAGTGTGTCAGTGAGCGTGTCAGTGAGCGTGTCAGTGAGTGTGTCAGTGAGCAGTGTCAGTGAGCGTCTCAGTGAGCGTGTCAGTGAGCAGTGTCAGTGAGTGGTGGCAGTGAGCGTGTCAGTGAGCGTGTCAATGAGCAGTGTTAGTGACCCTGCCTGCTGTTGCAGGACCAGTTGGATGGCCCTCACTGGTGTTGGTGGGTTATGGCTGTGGTGCCGATCCAGCCGGAGCTGCAGACGATGATGCTGTCGACCACCTCTCTACACAGGCGGCTGCTCTACTTGCAGCGCATCCTCCAGTACCTGGGGCTGAACCAGGTGCAGTGACCATGGGGGGAGCTCACTGTCCACGACCAGACACTGGGACCTCTGGCCGCACCCTCCCCTAGGAGACCGGCGGTGCTGCTTCTCACCCCCCCAGCATTACCCTGGCTGACTGCCACAACGGGCTGTGGTCACGAGGGTTCTGAGACCCCCCCCCCCCCGAAGCAGCACTGGCATTGGGGGTGACTCGTCCCGCCTGCCCGAGGGACTGACTCAGTAATGGCTGGCCTCTACCAACAACAACAGCATCCACTTAGTGCCTTTAGCAGAGGAAGATCTTCACAGGCACCTTACAGCACCACAGCCACATCTGAACAAATAAACGGAGGGAGGGACGGGCGCAGAGAGAGAATGATGGAGGAGAGAGAGTGAGGGGGAGGGAATGGAGGGAGCAGTGGAAGGAGCTTTCTCTCAGTCCAGGTGTTGGGATTTGTATTTCATAATGTCTCTGCTGCTGCCTGCAGAGGTAACTCCTTCCTGATTATCAACTGGACATTATCATTTTATATGTTTTATTTCTATCAACTAAGCCAACTGTCGACATGACAGGCAGTTGTTGGCCAATGGGGGCTCGACAAGCGGGGAAGAACCGTCCTATCACCAACTAAAGAGTGGGCCTGACCTACCATCTACCTCATTGGAGACTCTTGGACTATCTTTAAGAACTGTACATGCTGGAAAAATCGAAGGTAGACAAAAATGCTTGAGAAACTCAGTGGGTGAGGCAGCGTCTCTGGAGCGAAGGAATAGGTGACGTTTCGAGTCGAGACCCTTCTTCAGACTGATGAGGGGGTGGGGGGGAGGTGGGAAGAAGGAAGAGGCGGAGACAGTGGGCTGTGGGAGAGCTGGGAAGGTGAGGGGCAGGAGGGAGAAAGCAAGGCCTACCTGAAATTGGAGAAGTCAATGTTCATACCGCTGGGGTGTAAACTACCCAAGTGAAATATGAGGTGCTGCTCCTCCAATTTGTGGTGGGATTCACTCTGCCCATGGAGGAGGCCCAGGACAGAAAGGTCGGATTTGGAATTGGAGGGGGAGTTGAAGTGCTGAGCCACTGGGAGATCAGGTCGGTTGATGCGAACTGAGCAAAGGTGTTGGGCGAAGCGATCACCAAGCCAAGCTCCTCCAGTGAGTCAGAGTGAGTCCCACCGCAAATTGGAGGAGGAGCACCTCATATTTCGCTTGGGTAGTTTACACCCCAGCGGTATGAACACTGACTTCTCCAATTTCAGGTAGTCCTTGCTTTCTCCGTCCTTCCCAGCTCTCCCACTGCCTACCTTCTCCGCCTCTTCCTTTCGTCTTCTCACCCCCCACCTTCACCACAACCTCATCAGTCTGAAGAAGGGTCTCGACCGGAAATGTTACCTATTCCTTCGCTCCACAGATGCTGCCTCACCCGCCGGGTTTCTCTAGCATTTTTGTCTACCTTGGACTATCTGTAATCATATTGTACTGGATTTTATCTTGCACTAAACAAATTATTCCATCCTGTATCTGTACACTGTGGAAGGCTTGATTGTAATAACAAATAGTCTTTCCGCCAACTGGTTAGCACGCAACAAAAACTTTTCATTGTATCTCAGTACGGGTGACTACAAACTAAACTCAACTAAAGACAATTCACCTCAGGGAGGTGGGAGTGAGGGTTGATGGGAGGGGGGGGCAGTATTGGAGGGGGGGATTCACAAATCTTATCTTATAAGGTGAGGCTATTAAAGTAAAGTGTTCCTGATGATCTATTTAATAATATTGATGTTCTGTGTTACAGTGCGATTAAAACTGTAGAAAACACATGGTCATATTTGTAATCATTCAGCAACCCTAAAAGTTGTAACGTCACATTCCTGCTTGTTAAATCTGTACTGTTATCAATAAAAGCTGGCAATATGAAATGAAAACAGAACCTCCAGGTAATGCACTTACAATGCTGTCACCAGTAGTGAAGAAAATCCTTGGCATGCTGGCCTTCACCAGTCAGGCATTGAGTATACAAGTGGTAATGTTACAGTTGTACAGCAAGTTGCCGAGGCCATACTGAAGAATAGTGTATTAGCCTGTTCAATGGATTCAATGGAATCTCTCCCTCTGGCTTTACATTTCACTCCTCCTCGTCTCACCTTATGTGACACCATTTTGTCTCCTTTTCACCAACTAGATGGATTCTTGATTAGTACGGGAGTCGGGTTATGGGGAGAAGGCAGGAGAATGGGGTTGAGGCAGGCACGGGAATCGCTATCAATATATGGAGGGGACGGGGGAAACACAATTTCTTGGCGGCCCCGCGCGCATGCGCGCGCGCACACACACACACACACACGAGGCTTCGGAGGCTTCAGCCGTGGGCCCTGTGAATGGTAATTACAGCTCAATCCAGTAAACCCAGCTCAACTCTGCCGGTCTCGCCGGGTTACCCTACAGCCCTGCCTGGACTGACGGGACACCAGCCTGGAGTCGTGGAGCTAGCGCTGCTTCTCCGCTCTGGCTGTAAACCTGGCCCATATTTCCCGTAAGTCCAAACAGGTTAACCTGGCGGGACAGGCAGAGTTGAGCTGGGTTTAGCGCTGCTTCTCTTCGCTGGCTGTGCGCACAGCTCCCGTCTGATTCCCGACCTCTCTGGCCACCCCCGGGCGTGGGGAACGGGGGGGGGGGGGCACTCGGGTGAGGACGGGATGGTCAAGTGGCGGTTCGGCAGTGATTGCAGCGCCGGAGAGCCGGGATCGATCCTGGCTGCGGATGAGGCGCAGGTCTGTGTCCAGGGCTGCCGTGAGTGTTTTGGCACGTCTCCCTCCTCAGTCCCACCCCCCGCCCCCCTTCCTCCACTGACCGACACCTCCCTCCTCCAATGATCGCGCTGAATCATCATGTCCCGCCCCCATTGCCTGCTGACCGACGTCTCTCTCGTCCAATCAGTGCCCTCGCAGTCCCACCCCCACTGTCTCGCGGAAAGCGGAGATTTCATCGGGTTTTAAAATCCTGATTACAAAAAATGAGGGGGGGGGGAGGATCGTCCCCCCCCGGGGGGAAGGACGTGTCCCCTCTGCCACCCCCCCCTCCCGGGATTTCCGCCCCTGGTTGAGAGGGAGAGATGGATTGTCCATGATTGAATGGCAGAGTAAACAAGATGGGCCGAATAGCCTAATTCTGCTCCTATCAAATGACCTTATGAATAGCTTGTCAAAACGATAGCAGGCAGCCTTGGAAGCCTTACCCTTACCCCACAACATTGGCGTGATATTTGACTCAGCATTGAAGTTTGACAAACAAGTCAATGCCGTGGTAAAAGCTAGCTTCTTTCAGCTTCGGACGATAGCTAAACTAAACCAAATCCTCCACTTTGATGACCTCGAAAAGAGTATCCACACATTTATCTCCTCCAGCCTCGATTACTGCAACTCCCTTTACACTGGCATCAGCCAATCTTCCCTGTCCCGCCTGCAACTGGTCCAAAACGCCGCAGCGAGACTCCGGACGGGCACCCGAAAAAGGGACCACATCACCCCGATCCTGGCCTCTCTCCATTGACTCCCTGTGCGGTTCCGTATACATTTCAAGACCCTCCTCTATGTCTACAAAGCCCTCAATGGGCTTGCCCCCTCCTACATTAAAAGTCTTCTTTCCCACTACTCCACCCCCAGGTCCCTCAGATTGACCGACTTGGGGCTGCTGAATATCCCGCGGTCTAGGCATAAGCTCAGGGGCGACCGCGCCTTTGCGGTTGCAGCTCCTAGACTGTGGAACAGCATCCCCCTTCCCATCAGAACTGCCCCCTCCATCGACTCCTTTAAGTCAAGACTAAAAACGTATCTATACTCCCAAGCCTTTCCTGACGTCCACTGAGCGAGGGCTATATGTATATATGTATGTAGTTTGTTTGTTTATACTATTCTTATAACCAATGTAAAGCACTTTGGCCAACGAGAGTTGTTTTTTAAATGTGCAATATAAATAAATGTGACTTGACTTGACCTACTCACCCATCTGCCAATCACCCCCTCATCGGCATCCACCAATCACTCCCATGCATTGTCCCCCCCCCCCCCCCCCCCCCCATCTCACTCTTTTCCAGCATTTTCGCCCCTGCTCCATCACCATCAGTCTGAAGGGCCCAGAGCCAGACCCGAAACGTCGCCTATTCATTCCCTCCACACATGCTGCCCGAGCCGCTGAATTCCTCCGGCACTCTGTGTTTTGCTCCTGTCTCCGGCCCCAGCAGTTCCCGACGTCGCTCTGAATCGGGGCAGCTGGACAAAGAGCAACGTGAAGAGGTGGGAGAGTAGATGCGACATGCAGTGAGCACAGACACACACAACCCCCCACCCACCCCCACAGCGCGGCCTCGGTCTGTGTGCAGCCCGCGAGCTGATTGATTTGAGAAGAGGCATCAGTAATGTATATCTAGTTTAATGTTCTTGTACAAACAATTATATAAAATTGTTTAAACCCACTCCTGAGTGCAGCTGAGGGTAACAGTGTTGAGCGACACCTGTTGTCCAGCCCGGATCCCTGCTGACAAATGGTTAACTATGAGATGGCGCTACAACTACGGGACGAGCACGGATGAGGAGCGAAGCGGTTCCGATGAGGCGAGTCCGGGCAAAACTCAAATGCGTTTTGCCTCGTGAAAGTGATGGGAAGTGTTCGTCTGCAGAGTTACTGGAAATAAACAAAGACGGTAGAAAGCGTGTTTAATATTTCAAAGGCAGGATTCGTGACGCTGTGTGCTGGCGGGAGGTTTGCAATTGGAGTCTCAGCCCGGCTCCCGAGTCACTCGGCTTCCCCTCCGCAGCGGGCGGCTGCCCGGCCGGCCACCCCTCGTCTCCCCCGGCGGATGGGCGCTGGCGAGCGGCGCAGGCAGCTCCCACGGGCGCAGAGTCCTGTCCGAAATACTAAACAGCGGCGGAGAGGCGAGTGGCGCCGAGCCGAGCCGCGCCCTCCCTCCCTCCGGCACCTCCACTTATTGCGCTTTTACAACATTTGGCGACCAGTTGACGTTTCCAGGACGACGTTAGAGATGAAAGGTTCCTGCGACTCGTGTGAGCGGTTCCTGAGCCCCGCGTTACGAAATGCCGGTGGCGCCGAGGCTGCCGCTCGGGTGGCTCATGCGGGGCAGCGTGTGCGCAGACTTGCTGAAATCCTGGCCCACGATACGCCCGTTCTCGCCCGGCCCGCCTAGCACCGGCACCCGCTCCGGCACCCTCATCGCCGCGCTGATGGAGAGCTGCGGGCACAAGGGGCGCGTCAGCGGGGTGTACATGGCCCGAATCCCCCAGGCCCAGCAGCTCGATCCCCGGCTCTCCCCACCGCCCGGTCTGCTCCGTGTTGCCCGGGATAACACGGGGCGGCAAACGGTTCCCTGCCTCCCGGTACTAAACCCGGCACTGGGTGAATGATAATTGAAATGGGAGGGAGGAAAGATGGAGGGGTAGTGGGAGTGCAGGGGGTAGGGGGAGGAGTAGGGGGGGGGGGGGGGGGGGAATGGAGATGGGTTAGAAGGCGAGATGGGTTAGGAGGTGAGGTTGGGACACGGGTGCACCGAGGACCCGGGCGGGACTTGCTGCTCATCACCCGCCAAGAGTCAGGGTATGAAGAGACAGCCGTCGCCACCCCACCCTACCGTCACAACATGCTCTCGCTCACCCGCTCCTCCACCCAGCTAGTCCCCGCTACCCCCACCCCCTCCTGTCACTCCCCTCCACCCACTTCCCTTCCCCTCTACCCCCTCCCCTCCACACCCCCTTCCCCTCACCCCCTTCTACTCTACCCCCTCCCCCTCCACCCCCCTTCACCTCCCCAACCCCCCCCCCCCGGCACCCACTCTCTTTCACCCCCCTCCCCCACCCACTCCCTTCTCCCCCCCTCCCCTCCCCCACCCTCCCCACCCGCCCCCTCCACCCCCCACCCACTGCCACCTTCATCCTGGTCGCCTCGGTGCGGGATTTGTAGCAGAACTCGACCAGCGCCACGAGCATTGCGAGCCCCAGGCCGCCGATCAGGATGTAGAAAACTCCCGCCACGTTGCTCAGGCTCAGTGCGCTTGTCTTGTCCTGGCGGGGGAGAGAGAGAGAGAGAGAGACAGAAGGTTCAGGCTCGGTCCGATCCCGCCCGCACAATACCGCCGTCCCGCGGGGAGAGACAGGCTCACCCCTCCCCAATCCCACAACCGCCCCCCCCCCACCCTTCCCTGCCCATCCTCCTCTCCATCGCCCCCCCCCCCCCTCCATCCTTCCCTGCCCATCCTCCTCTCCATCGCCCCCCCCCCCCCCCCCCCCCTCCACCACCCAGTCAGAGGTGCGGGTCCGCTCATCCACATATTCACCCCCAGGGGATGGAGCATATCAGCCCCTGACCCCGCATCCCGGACCACACAGACCGTCTGACCCGGGTGGAGAGTGAAGGAGAATCTCCTGCAACCACCCGGGGTCAGGTAACCTCTATTGGTTAGACACAGATCTCTGCTGGGACTGTCACCGTTGGGTGCGGTTGCACCCCCCTCCCCGTGGTCGGGTCTGGGGCGGAGAGGAGGGACAGGTCGCGGGGCCCTTCCCCACGGCGTGTCGCTGTCGCCCGGGGTCCCGCCCGACGGGGAGGGAGTGAGACAGGCGACCTCCTCCAAATCCAATGTACCCGCACTGCCGGAGGGGTGGGGGCAGCGGTGAGGCATGTGAGTTGTTCCCCCGGACTTGCGCTCTTTGGGCCGAGGGTTTGTGAACGAGTGCCGATGAACTGGCTCACCCCCGCCTCACTGCCGGAGCCCGGCCCGGGAATCGGGCTGGAGCGCGGCCACGCTGCCTGAGGGGGGTGGGGGTTGGAGGGGAAGTGGTGGTGGACAGGGGGTGGTGGAGTGGGGTATCAGGGTAACAGGTATCTCTTTACTTCAGCAGGGAGTGAGATACGCCTGGCCGGCAGCGGCGGGGCATCTTACCCGGTCCCTGCAGGAGGTGTGGGGGAACAGGCGGGGCCACTCACCACAGCAGGATGACTGTTTAAACACACCCCAACACTCATTGGTCAGCGGACAATATTGGGATGGGGAGAGAGAGGAACTCGCTGCCGGGGGAGAGAGAGAGAGACATGGGGAGAGGGAGTTGGGGGTGGAGGGAAGATGGGGGAGGTGTAGAGGAGAGGTAAGGGCGATGTGGTGGCGGGGAGTGGGAGGTGGGGATGAGAGAGAAGGTTGAAGGATATGTGCAGGGGGTAGGGGGAGATGGGGAGCGGGAGAAGGGGTACAGGGAGATGAGGAATAGAGGGAGGAGGTGAGAAAAACGGGGGGAAGAGGGGGTAGCAGGTGGGGGAGAGGGAAATGAAGATGGAGAGAGTGTTGAGGTGAGGGTTGGAGGGCGATGGAATAGAGATGTACAGCTGGAACGCTAGCACAGAGCAGGGGGCCGAGTGGCCCGTGACTGTGTCGGGCCGGCGGGTCTACTGCGGCCTGTCCGCCCCGGCTCCCCACTGCATGGCCGAGCCTGGGCCAAGTGGCGCCTCATTGCGGGCCAAACCCAGGACAAGCCAGGCTGAGCCCGGGCACCTCACTGCAGGGCAACGTGCATCTCGTGCATTGCATGCAGCGACTAACCTTGCTGCTGGAGTCCTTCCTTCCACATTCACCTTTACCGTACCACCATTTGTTTTTCAGCTTGTCTAAGATGCCTTGCTCACTGAGTTTCAATACTGCAAGGTTAACTCGATTTCTTCTCGTGAAACATAACATAAATAACATTATCAATGTTATTTTATGTTATCCATTAGTCAGCACATTCAGATTGACATTTCCATGTGAGAGATTGAGAGGGCTCCATCTGGCTGGGCGACTCCCACTCCCAGCGACATGTGCCCCTAACCAGCGCCGTGTAACCAGAGCACCCTGCACCCTGCCCAGCGGAGAGATACACCCTGCATCCAGTCCAGTGGAGAGACAGATAAACCCAGCACCCTGCCCAGTTGAGAGAAATACACCCAGCACCCTGCCCTGGCCGCCCGGAGCGAGGATCACAAACCATCTCATCTCTGCCCGGAGAGAGTGACGGATCTCCGGCCAAGGGAAGTTGGGGGCTGTGGAGCAGTTTGTGACCGCAGCCTATCCTGGGCTCAGATAGTGGTTGGAGTCAGACGGTGGTTGGGGTCAGCTTGTGGCCTGGATTGTTAGACTGCCTGGGCTCTGGGACCTGGCCTTCTGTCCGTTACTGGCCAATGTCCTGTCAGTGCCCGGTTAGTTACTGGTCAGTGTCCGGTTAGTTACAGGTCAGTATCTAATTAGTTACCGGTCCATATCTGGTCAGTTACCAATCAGTATCTGGTCAGTTACTAGTCAGTGTCTGGTTAGTTATAGTCAGTATCTACTTAGTTACCTGTCAGTATCTGGTCAGCTATTAGTCAGTATCTGGCTAGTTACTGCTCAGTCTCTAGTCAGACATTGGTGGGTGAGGTCAACTTGTCAACTGTAGGGTAGGGTGAGGTACAGGCACATTGAGAGCATTGCTTGCAGCAACATCACAGACACACAGCCAATACACCGACACACGCGTTGTACACACATCACATCACATCTAAATTACTCACAAATCATACAACATTCTGCAAGGCAGTAACAAGAACAATGACAATGCAAATATCCAGACGGTCTCTGGCAAAGTATTGGACAAGGCCTGGCCAGTTTCCCATCAGTCCCGGTCGTCTATGGTCAGTATGGGAACCAGCTGGTAAATGGAGGAAATATTAGCCCCTCCCTGCCAGCCCCCACCTCTACCCCCCTCCCCCCCCCCCCCCCCCCTCCTTCCATCAGCACATTTTTCACTAGTCCCAGGAAGGCCATTTTGCTATCCTGGTGAACCAGACTGTTCCGCTAGAAGGGGGAGAAGGGTCGTTTGGCTGAGAGAGTACGGACCCGTTGTCCTGCCACTGGACCCCCCCCCCCCGAGCAGCGGGGAGGGGTGGGGCGGGGAGGAGTGGGGTGCAGCTACCTGGGCCTATCAACCCCCCACCAGCAACAGACAGGGGGAGCCCGGGGACGATGCAGGAAACTCCGGGGCCCGTTCGCTTGGAGAGCGGGCTGTGCTGGTTGCCGCTGGTTATACGGTTCTGTTTGTCTTTACCCACTAGTTACCCACTGGAGCTAACCTTCGAGTCACCGGCTCCACTGCCACACTCTCCCTTGTCGTACCACCATTTGTTTTTCAATTTGTCCAACAGCCCCTGTTCGTTGAGTTTAAGAACTGCCAGGTTTACTGGGTTTCTTGCAAAGATAAAACATACTCATAAGTTGTGAGCAGAATAATGGTCAGTCAGAATCGGAGTCATTCATTTGCAAAGAGCTACAAGTGGGTAAAATGGCCTGGTCACTGTGAGGCTAATGGGGGCGCAGTCAGAGCGCGGCTGACATGGGTACCCGGCGGCAGAGAGGCACCAGGCCAGCGACCCCTGCCCGTCTCACCCCGACCCCTGCACATCCCATGCCAGTGACCCATACCCATCCCAAACACTTCCCATCCTACCCTGACCCCTACCCATCCCGAACCCTTTCCATTCCACCCACAACCCCTGCCCATCCGACCCCAAACCATACCATGCCAGACCCCCTACCCACCCCGAACACTTCCCACCCACAGTGAGCCCTACCCATCCCACCCTGACCCAATCCCTATCCATGCCACCCCGACCCATCCCAACCCAACCTCTTCCCATCCTGACACCTACACATCCCATCCCAGAGCCCCCTGCCCGTTCCACCCCAACCCCTCCTCATCCCATCCCTGTGGGGGTCACTGACCCAAAGACCCCTCCCCCGATGGCTGGCAGGCATTGGGATCCTGTTCCCCGGTGGGTTCGGTCCTTGATTCGATGCCGTGTCACACTGGTGTGCCGTTCTCACCGTCCCGGCACACACTTTCCTGGGGTGGGGGGGTGGGGAGCAGCACCAACAGCCCCCCCCCCCCACCAGGGCCATGGTGTCTGTTCCATGGAGGGATCGAGGGTGGGGTGGTTGGGCAGCGGAGGGGCACCTGTCAGTGCGGGCCATAGGATGACCCTCCACACCCTCTGAACGGCAGTGGTGACCATCTTCACGGCAGCTCCATCACCAGTGCCAGCTGTTCTCCAGGCTGAGATCAGGCTCATGTCCTGTGCTCCACACCTCTCCTTCAAAGCCCCTCAAATGGTTGATGAGAAACAAACCCTAATCCTAGCCCTGGGACAGAGACTTTGACTGTTCACCCTGTCTATGCCTCTCATTATTTTATAGACTTCTATCAGGTCCACACAATCTGTGACTCCCTACCCCTTCCATAGTCTGACCCAGGTTCCCAAATTAAAACTTCTAAAAACGACAGATGTTGCAAATCTGAAATAAAAACAAAAGACTGGATGGAACTCTCAGCAGGTCGGGCAGCATCTGTGGAGAAAGCAGCAAAGTTAATGCTTCAGGGCAAAGACATCATGCTCTGTTGTAGAGTCACAGAACAAGACAGCACGAATCAGGCCCTTCGGCCTGGCTCTGCTTTCCCTCCCAGACACTGCCAAGCTCGCTAAGTCTTTCCTGTATTTCCTGCCTTTATTTGTCTCTCCCTCCTGATATCCCGATCCAACTGCAGGAGCAGTGGGGACAGGTCCCGCAATCCTCCTGGTCTGTGGATGGCCCTGACCATGTTTCCTGGTGACATTATAGTTGACCTCTCCAGGTTTATTCTTCTCTACTAAACCCTTCAAACCCAAACAATGAATCCTCCAATTGTAGGTAACGTGTAACTCCCTTCCCCCATCATTTCTGTTCCCCCCCCCATCTCCCTTTCCCCCCTCCCCTCCCCTATGTTCCACCTGGACACACCTATCTTCCCTTTCCCTACCCCGTCCACTATAGCTTCACAATTTGCAAATCTTCAATTATTTTGACCCATCAATTATTTTCTCAACTCTGGCCTTTGTCCAACCGTCTACCTGTCAACCCCAGCCTGCCCGTGTTCGCTCACTACCTGCCAGGTTTTGCTCCTCCACATTCACACCCACCTTGAGTATCTCAGTATCCTCAGACTCCGTGTACCAGTGTGGCCTCAACAAGGGCCGTTTACTCCTATAATTCCACCTGAACCTTGCACACTTTGTGGGATGTAGGTGTGACTGACCCATCCACAATAATCTTGTAAAGGTGCCAGGAGCTGGGTGCAGGAGTCGGGTATTACAGCCCGCCTCCTCCTGCCCTCTACACCGCTCCCCAGCATCACCCCTATCACCCCTGACTTTTGTGAACTGAAGAGACGCCTACCCCATCCTTGAATATGTTCAATGACTAGGGAATATATTCTGCTGCACAACTCTACTGGTGAAGATAGGCACAAAATGCTGGAGTAACTCAGTGGGACAGGCAGCATCTCTCGAGAAAAGGAATGGGTGACGTTTTGGGTCGAGACTCTTCTTCAGACAGCCATTGGTGGAGGATTTTAATGATTCACCACCCTGGGAGAAGATGCCTCCGGCTCGGGGGCAACTTGGTTGACATGGACATGTAGGGCCGGATGACCTGTTTGAGTCTGTAATAAATCCCACCTTCTTTCTCTCTGTCTAAAATGGACACCAGTTTATTCTGAATTGTCGATTCTCACCTGGAGAGAGACACATTCAACACCAGCTATAATGATCCATGCATCCACATCTCTCTGGCCTTCTACCCAGTTAGATTCTTACTTTCCAGATCATTTTAACCTCCTAATTTTACTTGTCAAAACGTAATGCTTCACATTTACCTATGTTTGTCATTTGGCAACAGAGTTCATTGAACAAATCGAATCATGCTTCTTCTAACTGACTTCAGTCTTCCTCAGAGTTAACCATCTCCCCAACTGGTGTTAATCCCAGACTTACACATTGGTTTCATTTGAGTCTGAAGGTTTCCAAGCAAAATGTCACCTATCCATGTTTCCCAGAGATGCTGCCTGACCTACAGTGTTACTCCGGCACTCTGTGTCTGGATTTAAATGTGTTAATTATTGATTTCTGCTGTGATCCAAGTTTCCTCAGTCCAGGGTACATCACCCCACCTTTGTCTCTCCTTCCTAGTTCTAGTGAATGGCCTTTGGCCTGAAACATCAGCTCGCTGTCCACAGGCACTGCCTGACCTGCTGGAAGTGTCCACTATTTGCTGTTTTTATATCAGATTTCTGTCGTTGGAGGGTTTTGATTTTCCCTGAGCGTAATTGACCTTCCTGCACCACGCCTTCTCCCTGAATTATTCACCACACGCTGTAGCCCTTGCAGTTTTTCCCTGGACCGAACCAATTCATCATTCCTTCTTTGATGAGCTGATCTATTATTTAATAAACCTTCTCTTTTTATTTTCAGTTTGCTCATTTCTTTGCTGCTCTCTCTCACAAGCTTTGCCTGGTCACTACTGAAATAACATCAGTGTTTAACATCTCTGCACTTCACTTACACTGGCCATCTGTGGATGTCCTTATTCACACCGACTTGCTTACAATCATACCTATGTGGAATCATTTATTTTTTATGTTACTTGATAATTTATTTTCAGAGCGCCTGTGTTCCTTTCTGAATGGTAGTCTGACTCATCTCTCAAACCCTCGGCAGCCCCGTCACCTTTGTTCTCATGTTTGTTTGGTTCTTGGTCATCAGAGGAATCCAATCATCCTCGGCTCTGCAGAACATTTTGAAATGTTTCTCTACATCACTCTGCAACTACAGCTTCCCCTTATTTCTTTGTTCTCTTCCAGCTCCCCAATAATCAGCTTCCTCTGCCCAAGCCTTTCATATCTCTACCTTCCTCAACATGGCTAAACTAACGAATCTCCTCTGCCTGCATGTGATGCATATCCCTCCATTTCCATGTGCCAATCTAAACGCCTCTAATTGCCACTGTTGTATCTGCCTTCACCACCACCCCTGGCAGTGCATTTCAGGCCACCACGACCCTCTGTGTAAATCAACCTGGCCCACACATCTCCTATTAACTTTGCCCCTCTCACCTTAAAGCTATGCCCTCTAGTATTTGACATTTCTATCTTGAGTTAAAAGCACTGCCTACCTACCTTATCTAAGCCTTTCATAACCAGGTTGTCATTCGGTCTTCAAAGTTCCAGATTTAAAAAAAATCAAGTTTATCCAACCTCTCCCTGTAATTTATACCTTCTAATATGGGCAGGATTATGGTAAACCTCCTCTGTATCCTCTCCAAAGCCTCAACATCCTTCCTGTGATGGGGTGACCAGAACTGCACACAATACTCCAAATGTGGCTTAACCAAAGTTTTAAACAGCTCCAACATGACGTGTCAACTTTCATACTCTGTGCCCCAATTGATGAAGGCAATCTGACCATACACCTCCTTTACCTCTCTGTCCACTTGTGTTGCCACTTCACCCTTGGCCAGATTAAACTCCATCTGCTATTTCCTCACCACATTTCCAACTGATCTATATGCTGATGAATCCTTTGGCAACCTTGCTCACTATTCACACACCACCAAGTCATGTCATCTGCAAAGTTACTAATTGGCCTATCTACGGGTTCCTACAAATTAATTAAATAAGGTCAAGCCTTCAGTCAGAATAACACCTGTTTCTGAAATAATTTTGTTGCTGAAATCATTTTGAATGACCAAGTCTCCATGGAACAATGTGCCTTGGACTTCTGCATCAGCCTAGCTTGCGGGACCTGGTCGTTAGTTTTATCAAAGTCCATGTAGACACCATCCACTGCACTATTCTCATAAATCATCTTCATCACCTCAAAAAACTCAATAACCACCCAACCATGTAAGGCTCACCAGTCTACAATTTCCTGCTTTGTGCCAATTGACTTCCTTCAACAAAGGGAAAACATTGGCCATTCTCCAGTCCTCTGTCACTCAGCCTGTGGCCAAAGTGGATACAGAGATATCTGTCCAGTCTCCAGTCTCCTCTGATGTCGCTCTTCACAACCCGGTATAGATCCCATCACTCCCTGGGGACATCCTTCTCATTCTCAGATATTATCCTACACCATCACCTGTGGTCTCAATAATCTGGACACTATTTCACCTTTACTCCTCTCCTCATTTCCACCTCCTTCCCATCACCTGAGCTGCAATGAATTGCCCTCTGCCAGTCCCTGTCCACCAATGGCAAGAAGACTTTGGCAGATCATGTCCTCACTGACCTCTATATGAACATGTATGACAGTGGGAATCCCTGCTGTTAATGTTATTTCAGTACCAGAGGCTGGTTCTCCCTGCTACACTGTCACTAATTCTCATGTTACCTAGACGTCACTATTCTAGTTATGGTCTCCTTGTTCCCATGGGTTTACCCACCTTAGAGGAGATCCTTTGGGTGTGGCCACTCCATATCCCTTGGAGTCGAGGTTTCCTCCAACTTTCATGGTGTCGCAAGGCTTCCTCTGCTCAATGTATTCATTCATGGTGGACTCCAGGAGATAGGCGTACTTCCCTTTTGATTTCCTCACCCTGGTCATCCCTTCCTCTGTGGTTTTAACGAAGACCGAGGGCTCGGCCGATTTCATGTACGCCCACATCTTCTCAAAGACGGCAATCTTGGACCTCTGGGGAGACCATGAGAAGGGGGAAACATTAGTCTACATGGCCACTGGGCACACTTAGACACACCTGTGCACACCGGGCACACATGGACATAGCTGTGCACACCTGGGCACACATGGATATACCTGGACACACCTGTGCATACCTGGGCACTGGGCACACATGGACATAACTGGACACAGCTGAGCACAACTGGGCAACGGGCACACATGGACATACTGTGCGCACCTGGGCATTGGGCACACCAGGGATACCTGGACATACCTGAGCACACCTGGGCAGTGGGCACAGACCTGCAGCACATAATCTCTGCTCCATTGGAGCTCCCAATCATTTCTTCTCATCATCTCTCATTGCCACATGCACTCCAATGGTCAGTGTTTACCCCACTCCCAGGAGAATCCCAATCCCAGACCCCACTCGCTGGGAACACCACAAGTTGCCAATGGTAATTAGGATGTGGGGTAAATGCACAGCTCAAGGATTGGTGTGGGGAAAAATGGGATCCAGTTTATGGGACATTGGCATCAATACTGAGGAAGGAGAGAGCTGTTCATTAGGATGGACTTCATCTGATCATTTGGACCAGTGTCCTGGTTAAATATAGAAATAGGGTTGTGGACAGAGCATTAAGTAGGAGGAGTAAGTCTGCAAGGACAAGTGTTCAATAAACTGAGATGAAATGGGAGACCAGCGGCACAGGATAATGGGGAGGGGAGAATTGATAGACTGGAGCAGAAAATGGAAACAAAAGGCTGGGAACTACAGGCCAGTGATTCTAATATCTGTGGTCCAAAAGTTATTCGAGAGTATTGTGAGGGGTACATGCACTTAGTTTCACGGGCTGATTAGAGATAGTCAATATTGTTTTGTACACGGGAAGTACCAGACTGATTCCTGGGATGTCAGGACTGTCTTATGAAGAAAGACTGGATAGACTTGGTTTATACTCTCTAGAATTTAGGAGATTGAGAGGGGATCTTATAGAAACTTACAAAATTCTTAAGGGGTTGGACAGGCTAGATGCAGGAAGATTGCTCCCGATGTTGGGGAAGTCCAGGACAAGGGGTCACAGCTTAAGGATAAGGGGGAAATCCTTTAAAACCGAGATGAGAAGAACTTTTTTCACACAGAGAGTGGTGAATCTCTGGAACTCTCTGCCACAGAGGGTAGTCGAGGCCAGTTCATTGGCTATATTTAAGAGGGAGTTAGATGTGGCCCTTGTGGCTAAGGGGATCAGAGGGTATGGAGAGAAGGCAGGTACGGGATACTGAGTTGGATGATCAGCCATGATCATATTGAATGGCGGTGCAGGCTCGAAGGGCCGAATGGCCTACTCCTGCACCTAATTTCTATGTTTCTATGTTTCTATGAAGTTGTGACATGAAACTTATTGAGTTTTTTGAGGACGTGATCAAAAAGGTTGATGAAGGCAGAGCTGTAGATGTTGTATATATGGAGTTCAGCAAAGTATTCGACAAGGTTCCACATGGTAGGCTGCTCTGGAAGGTTAGATTGCATGGGATCCACGAAGAGATAGCTTAATAGATGGAAAAGTGGCTTCATGGAAGGAAGCAGAGGGTGATGGTGGAAGGTTGCTTTTCAGACTGGAGGCCTGTGACTAGTGATGTGCCTCAGGGTTCGGTGCTGGGCCCATTGCTATTTATTATCTATATGAATAATTTGGAAGAGAATGTACCTGGCATGGTTAACAAATTTGCAGAAGACACAAAAGTGGGCGGTATTGCAGATAGTGAAGATGGTTGTGAAAAATTGCAGCAGGATCTTGATCAGTTTGGCAGGTAGGAATGATTGATGGTGTTGTATTTTGGAAACATTAACATGGGCAGAACGTACACAGTAAACAGTAGGGGTCTGGGGACTGTTGTAGACCAGAGGCATCGAGGAGTTCAGCACATGGTTCACAGGCAGGTTTGCCACTGCTACACGGGGGGGTTTAAACTAAATAGTGGGGGGGGGGGAGACACAAATTGGAAATCCAAGGATGGAGTTAAAAGGAAAGAGAGTATAGGAAAAGTTACGAAAGTCACCAGAATTAACGGGACAGAAAGCTCACGAAGGGACAGGAGAGTATGGCCAAGTGAAATAGGAATCGATGTGAAAGGTGAGGTGAGTAATGGATTAAAAGTATTATATATGATTGCGCGAAGTATAAGAAGTAAAGTGGATGAGCTTGAGGCTCAGTTAGAGATTGGTAGATATGACATGGTAGGGATTACAGAGACATGGCTGCAGGAGGATCGGGACTGGGAACTGAATATTCAGGGTTATACATCCTATAGAAAGGACAAGCAGGTATATGAGACTAGGGGAGAATACGTGTTCGGCACGGACTAGAAGGGTCGAGATGGCCTGTTTCCGTGCTGTAATTGTTATATGGTTATAAGCAGGTGGGCAGAGGAGGTGGGGTAGCTCTGTTGGTGAGGGATGAAATTCAGTCCCTTGCAAGGGGTGACATAGGGACTGATGATGTAGAGTCAATGTGGATTGAGTTGAGGAATTGTAAAGGTAAGAAGACACTAATGGGAGTTATCTACAGGCCCCCAAACAGTAGCCTGGATACAGGGTGCAAGTTGCAGCAGGAGTTAAAATTGGCATGTATCAAAGCTAATGCCACTGTGGTTATGGGCGATTTCAACATGCAGGTAGACTGGGAAAATCAGGTTGGTTCTGGACACCAAGAGACAACCCGTAGAGTGTCTCCAAGATGGATTCTTAGAGCAGCTTGTACTGGAGCCTTCCAGAGAGAAGGCAATTCTGGATTTAGTGTTGTCTAATGAATCAGATTTAATAAGGTACTCAACGTAAAGGAGCCACTAGTGACCATAATATGATAAGTTTTAATCTGCAATTTGAGAGGGAGAAGGTAAAATTGAAAATGTCAGTGTTGTAGTTGAACAAAGGGGACTATGAAGGCATGAGAGAGGAGCTGGCCATAGTCGACTGGAAAAGGATCCTTGCAGGAATGATGGTGGAACAGCAATGGCAGGAATTTCTGGGCATAATCTGGAAGATGCAGGATCATTTCATTCCAAAGAAGAATAAAGATTGTAAGGGGAGTAAGAGGCAACCGTGGCTGACAAGGGAAGTTAGGGATGGAATAAAACTGAAAGAAAATGTGTATAACATAGCAAAGAGTAACAGGAAGTCATAGGATTGGGGAAATGTCCAAAGGACCACAGAAGGTAACAAAAAGGGCAATACGGTGAAAAGATGAAGTACGAGGGTAAGCTGGCCAAGAATATAAAGAAGGATAGTTAAAGCTTCTTTGGGTATTTTAAGAGAAAAATATTAGTAAAGACAAATGTGGGTCCCTTGAAGGCAGAAACATGTGAAATTATTATGGGGAACAAGGAAATGGCAGAAGAGTTGAACAGGTATTTTGGTTCTGTCTGCACTAAGGAAGACACAAACAATCTCCCAGATGTATTAGAGGGCAGAGGATCTAGGGAGACAGAGGAACTGAAATAAATTAGCATTTCTTAGACTGATGGGATTGAAGGCTAATAAATCCCCAGGGCCTGATGGTCTGCATCCCAAGGTACTCAAGGAGGTGGCTCTTGAAATCGCGGACGCATTGATGATTGTTTTCCAGTGTTCTATAGATTCAGGATCAGTTCCTGTGGATTGGAGGGTAGTTAATGTTATCCCACTTTTCAAGAAAGGAACGAGAGAGAAAACGGGGAATTATAGACCAGTTCGCCTGACATCGGTGGTGGGAAAGATGCTGGAGTCAATTATTAAGTAATAACGCTGCATTTGGATAGCAGTAAAATGAATGGTCCAAGTCAGCATGAATTTATGAAGGGGAAATCCTGCTTGACTAATCTTCTGGAATTTTTTGAGGATGTGACAAGTAAAATGGATGAAGGAGAGCCAGTGGATGTAGTGCATCTGGACTTTCAGAAAGCCTTTGATAAGGTCCCACACATGAGATTAGTGGGCCAAATTAGAGCACATGGTATTGGGGGTAGGGTATTGACATGGATAGAGAATTGGTTGGCTGACAGGAAACTAAGAGTAGGAATAAACGGGTCGCTGTCAGAATGGCAAGCAGTGACTAGTGGAGTGATTTAGATGATGGAATTAAAAGTAACACTAGCAAATTTGCAGATGACACAAAGCTGGGTGGCAGTGTGAACTGCGAAGAGGATGCTGGGAAGTTGCGGGATGACTTGGACAGTTTGAGTGAGTGGGCAGATGCAGTATAATGTAGATAAATGTGAGGTTACCCACTTTGTCCTTGTACAACAGTCACTGAAAGTAAACATGCAGGTACAGCAGGCAGTGAAGAAAGCTAATGGCATGTTGGCCTTCCAAACGAGAAGTTTTGAGTATAGGAGTAAAGAGGTCCTTCTGCAGTTGTACAGAGCCCTGGTGAGACCACATCTGGAGTATTGTGCGCAGTTTTGGTCTCCTAATTTGAGGAAGGACATCCTTGCGATTGAGGCAGTCGGTTCACAAGGTTAATCCCCAGGATGGTGGGACTGTCGTATGAAGAAAAATTTGAAAGACTGGGCTTGTATTCACTGGAATTTAGAAGGATGAGACATATAACATTATAAAGGGACTGGACAAGCTCGATGCAGGAAAAATGTTCGCAATGTTGGGGGAGTCCAGAACCAGGGGCCATAGTCAAAAAATAAAGGGGAGGCCATTTAATACTGAGATGAGAAAAAAACTTTTGCACCCAGAGAGTTGTGAATTTGTGGAATTCTCTGCCACAGAAGGCAGTAGTGGCCAATTCCCTGGATGAATTTAAAAGAGAGTTAGATTTAGCTCTAGGGGCTAGCGGAATCAAGGGATATGGGGAACAGGCACGGGTTACTGATTGTGGATGATCCGCCATGATCACAATGATTGGCGGTGCTGGCTCGAAGGGCTAAATGGCACCTTTTTTTATGTTTCTATGTGTCTATGAAAGTGGCATCTCAGGTAAATAGGAATGCGCTGCTGAAGGAGGTAGTTGTGGCAGGTACTATTGTATGGTTTAAGAAACATTTAGACAGGTACAGGTTTAGATGGATATGGACCAAGTGCAGGGAGGTGGAACTAGCATAGATGGGACATGTTGGCTGGTGTGGGCAAGTTTGGCTGAAGGGCCTGTTTCTGCGCTGCATGACTCTATGACTGGTAAAAAAAAATCAAAGCTTAACAGTCTTTACTGCAATTGCATTTGCAATTAGATAGATGAGTTGACAGCACAGATAGCAACACAAGTATGACCTAATAGCTATTATGGAGGCATGGTTGCTAGGTGACTAAGACTGGGTGCTCAATATTTCAGGTTATATGATATTTCACAAGAACTGGCCAAAAGGAAAAGGGAATTGGGGATGGCATTGTTAATCAAAAGTAGTATCAGAGCAGAGATAGACACAAAGAGCTCGCATTACTCGACGGGTCAGGCAGCATCTCTGGAGAAAAAAGATGGGTGACATTTCGGGTCAGGACCCTTCTTCAGACTGAAAGTTGGGGGTTGGGGGGAATGGGGGGTGCGAGGAACCATGACCAATCAGGGCTAGTCACAATGTGGGGGAAGGAAGTGCAGATGCTAGTTTACACAAAAGATAGACACAAAATACCTCAGTAACTCAGCGGGACAAGCAGCATCTCTGAAGAGAAGGATTGGGTGACATTTCGGGTCGGGAGCCTTCTTTGTCTGAAGAAGGGTTTCAACCCGAAACATCATCCGTTCCTTCTCTCCAGAGATGCTGCCTATTCTGCTGAGTTCCTAAAGCATTTTGTGTCTATCTTGGGGCTAGCCACAAGTAACTTCAGGCAGGGCGGTATGTTAGACGTATATATTTTTAGGTTAATTGGCTTCTGTAAAATTGTAATAGTCCCTAGTGTGTAGGATAGTGCTAGTGTGTGGGGTGATCGTTAGTCGGTACAGACTCGGTGGGCCGAAGGATCTGTTCCCACGCTGTATGTCTAATGTCCAAAGACTCTTCCTCCACAGGCATCTGGGAAAGAATTCCAGAGTCAACTCCGTCTGAGATGAAATCCCTCACCATCTACTCCTGAAAGCTCATCCCTGTGATCTGAGACCATCTCCTGGAGCCCTGGAACCATCCCGTCAACATCTAATGCACCAACAGCAAGGCATCGCTCACTCTGAAGAACTCCTTGGTTGAGCCGGCATCCAGGGTTCCGTAGGCGATTTCGGTCTGCTTGGCCAGGTCCTCGGCACTCTCGATGGGCGACACCATTCGTTCCACAGTCAGGAAGGCAGCCAGGTTGGCCGTGTATGAGGAGATGATGATCAAGGTGAAGAACCACCAGACTCCACCAACAATACGACCTGACAGGGACCTAAACACAAAGAGGACATGGGGTTGGGGAACGACAGGAAACAGAAGCATTAGGCAGAGTCCTCGCCTGGTGACGTGTGCGGGGCAGCGGAGATCCGAACCAGAACACACAGCAGCAAGAACAAGCACAGAGCAAAGCCACAGTGAACCCGCCATCACAGCGATTCCCAGAGGCACACAGCGGTCTCCCCACAACATCACGGTGACAAGAGATGTGGGCTGGAGGCAGGGAGTCACACACTGCATACAATGCTGTACACTGTCCATGTCCTGCACACCCCAATGCTGTACACTGCTCACACACTGTGCCAGTGCTGTACATGGCTCACACACTGTGCCAGTGTTGTACACTGGTTACACATTGCACAGTGCTGTACACGGCTCACACACTGCACGGTGCTGTCCAATGCTCACACTCTGTGCCTGTGCTGAACACTGTTCACATACTGTGCCAGTGTTGTACACGATAGCGCTACAATTTTTGGACCACCTCACTCACCTGTATCAAGTTTCGTTCAGATTGATGGTATATTTTACGTTATTCACATTTTAAACTTTAAAAATTTAAGTTTTCACTGTAAAAAATCCAATTGCACTTGCTGCCCCTTCCCGTTACAATGACACTGGGAGTCCTGTCATTTGTAACATTGTAATGGGCAGGGGCAACAAGTGGAATTGGATATTTTAAAGTGAAAGGACAATTAAAAATAAATAAATCATATTTTAAACTTTACAAAATTCAGTTTGACAAAAAGCACTTAAACTTACACTGGCAGTTAGCAGCTATGACATCACAATGGGATCGCATTTACATAAAAAAAACAGCAGCTTCCACCTCACAATAACGTCAAGGGGGGTAGGGAGGGGAGAGGGGGAGTGACAATGGGATCCTGAATCTCATTTACATAAAAGATTGATCTTTTTAAAAAAAATCCACTACAACGTTATCAAAGACAGGAGTCCCAGTGCAATGAGAGAGTTGTTACATTGTTGTAAGGAGAAGGAGTGGGGACGAGGAGAGGATTGTTGTTTAATGTTATTTAAACTGAGGGAGAGGAGGGGGTTAGGGAGGGCAGAAGGGTTATGGAGGGAGGGAGTGACTGAGGGTTGGGGAAAGGAGAGGGAGGGAGAGGTGAGGGAGGAAGTGGGGAGGGCAGGAGTAGAGGGGATAGGAGAGGGAGGGTGAAGAGGAGGGGAGGGTGAAGAGGAGGGGGAGGATGTGCTGGGGGATGAGGGGAAATGAGCCGCGGCTTCACAGTTGGGGGCTATGTGGAATATTGGAGTAGTGGAATATTGCGTGGGGGAACGGGTTGCGTTGGGGGAACGGGTGAGTGGTGGTATTGCGTTGGGGGAATGGGGCCCAATGGGTCCCACTTGGTCGAGTATATATTACTAAAACTCTCATCTTGTTTGTTTCTATGTCTGTCTGTCTATCTGGCTGTGTGTCTGTCTTTCCATGTGATCCTGATATTTTGCCAAAATGGTACGCGATAGCACTACTATTTTTGGCCCACCTCACTCACCATTATCATGTGGTGTGTTTTATTAAGTTTCGTTCAGATTGATGGTATATTTTACAAGTTATTCACATTTTAAACTTTACAAAACCCCATTTGCCAAAAATTGTTCATCTGCACTGGCAGTTAGCAACGTATAACGTCACAATGGGATCTCATTTACATAAACTGCCCATCAGCAGTGTTCCACCACACAATTACATCACAATGGGATCTCATTTACATTTTAAAAAGTCTGTTTTAAAAAACAGCAGGGTAACGGTCAGACTGATGTTATATTAAACAAGTTATTCACATTTTAAACTATCAAAAATTAACTTTTCACTTTATAAAAATCAAACTTTTCACTTTAAAACTTGCCCTGCCTGTTACAATGTTACCAAATGACAGAACACCCAGTACAATGAGAGATTTGTTACATTGTTGTAAAGAGAGGGAGGGCGTGGGTGAGGGGATGACGAGAAATGTTATTTAAACATTGCGTTTAGTGGGGGAGTGGGAGAGGTGAGGTGTGGAGAAGCAGGGAGATAGAGGGAGAGGAGGGGGTAGGGAAGGGAGAGATGGAGGGAGGGAGGGAGTGAATGAGGGTAGGGGAAAGAAGAGGGAGGGAAAGGTGAGGGAGGCAGTGGGGGAGGGGAATGAAGAAGGAGGGTGAAGAGGAGGGGGAGGGAGTGCTAGGGGATGAGGGGAAATGAGCCATGCCTGCACAGTTGGGGGCAATGGATGAGTGGTGGAATATTGTGTTGGGGGACGGGTTGCGTTGGGGGAACGGGTGAGTGGTGGAATATTGCGTTGGGGAATGTGGCCCAACGTGTCCCACTTGGTCTATATATATATATATATATATATGTTTGCGCTATAGGGAGAGGTTGAGTAGGCTGGTTCTCTATTCCATGGAGCATAGGAGCATGAAGGGAGATCTTATAGAGGTATACAAAATCATGAGAGGAATAGATCGGGTCTTTTACAGTCTTTTACCCAGAGTTGGGAAATCGAGGACCAGAGGGCATAGGTTCAAGGTGAAGGGGAAAAGATATAATAGGAATCAGGGGAGTAACTTTTTCACACAGAGGGTGATGGGTGTATGGAACAAGCTGCCAGTGGAGGTAGTTGAGGCTGTGACTATCCCATCATTTAAGAAACAGTTGGACAGGTACATGGATAGGACAGGTTTGGAGGGTTATGGACCAAGTGCAGGCAAGTGGGACTAGGGTAGATGGGACATTTTTGACCGGTGTGGGTGAGTTGGGCTGAAGGTCCTGTTTCCACACTGTATCACTCTATGACTCTATGACCTGTGTAACTGCTTCTTAATTGTTGGGATTGTCCCAGCCTCAACTACCTCCTCTGGCAGCTTGTTCCATACCCCTACCACCCTTTGTGTGAAAAAGTTACCCCTCATATTCCTATTAAATCTTTTCCCCTTCACCTTAAACCTATGTCCTCTGTTCCTTGATTCACCTACTCTGGGCGAGAGACTTTGTGCATCTACCCGTTCTATTCCTCTCATGATTTTATACACCTCTATAAGACCACCCCTCATCCTCCTGCGCTACAAGGAATAGAGTCTCAGCCTATTCAACCTCTGCCTGTAGCTCAGACCCTCTAGTCCTGGCAAATCGTCGTAAATCTTCTCTGTATTCTTTCCAGCTTGACAACATCTTTCTTATAACACGGTGCCCAGAACTGAATACAATACTCTAAATGCGACCTCACTAATGTCTTATACAACTGCCATATGACCTCCCAACTTCTATACTCTGACTGATGAAGGCCAGTGTGCCAAATGCCTTTTTGACCACTCGATCTACCTGCGACTCCACCTTCAAGGAACCATGCACCTGCACTTCTAGATCTCTCTGCTCTACAACACTCCTAGATCCCTCTGCTCTACAACAGTGCCCGACCACGTGTAGGTCCTGCCCATGTTAGACATCACAAAAATGCAACACCTCACATTTCTCTGTATTAAATTCCATCAACCATTCCTCAGCCCACCTGGCCAATTGATCTTGATCCTGCTACAATTTTTCCACAACCATCTTCACTATCTGCAAAACCACCCACTTTTGTATTATCTGCAAACTTGGTAATTTTGCCGTGTACATTCTCATCCAAATCATTGATATAGATGACAAACAGTAACGGGCTCAGTACCAAACCCTGAGGCACACCACTAGTCACAGTTTTCAAACCTAACCTATCTATTTTCCCCAGAGATGCTCCTGACCTGCAGAGTGACTACTTTCACATATAGGCTAGACTGGACAAGATGGCAGATTATGTGCTCTGATAATCTGGTAGTTTCATCAATAAAATGAGCGTTTCACTCCAGATTAATTTCAATTACTTAAATTTAAACTCCTAAGTGCAGTGGTACGGTTTGAACTCACGTTTCCAGGATCAATACTCCCGTATCTGGATGCAACTCCAATAACCTAACCATTATGCCACCAATGGCTCATATGTTTCAGTACAAATGCTGGTACATATACTGATGTGGTTTGATATATTCCAGAGTGACAAACAAGCACCTTACACATGTTGTATGTGTCGGTGTGCTCTGTAACATGTGACGAGCTTCATATGATCTACCACACTCCCTGGTGTGTAAGCAGATAGAATAGAATAGAATTGAATAGAATAGCCTTTTATTGTCATCCAGACCGAAGTCTGAACGAAATTTCAGATGGCATGGTCAGTAACCCACCACATGTGAACATGTCTCTCATCTGCTTTGCTGCAGTTCAGAAGACATGAGCCAACGTTGTACACACTTTACTGTTCCATCCATAAATAAGGCTTGTACACGTTGAATACTCCACAGCACACAGTGGGAGATGTATATGCTTTATCCGCACAGGCTGCCATTAGACGCCTTCAATGCTGTACACTTCTGTCCATATGGAGCTGTACCTTATATTATAGTGTAGTACACTCCACTGTATATATAGAGGTGTACCATATAGTATAGTATTCCCCACTGCATATATAGAGGTGCACCATATAGTATAGTATTCCCCACTGTATATACTGTACCTTATCATACAGTTCAGTCCAGCGTACAGACAGGTGCACCTTATAGGTTAGTATAGAATACCCCATTGTACAAAGGTGTACCATATTTTATAGTATACTCCACAGTAAATAGAGAGCTGTGCCATATCGTATAGTATAGTCCACTGTATGTATAGAGCTGTATCTTATATAATATAGTCCACCATATAGGGAGGAGTACCATATCGTACAGTATAGTATACTCCACTGTATATAGAGCGATGTACCATATCGTACGATATAGTATACTCCACTCAATATAGAGCGATGTACCATATCGTACAGTATAGTATACTCCACTCTATATAGAGCGATGTACCATATCGTACAGAATAGTATACTCCACTGTATATAGCAATGTACCATATCGTACAGTATAGTATACTCCACTGTATATAGCGCTGTACCATATTGTTATAGTATAATATACTTCACCAAAAATAGAGAGTGTACCTTATCATATAGTTGAGTTCACAGGATGTGGCAAGATGCCTCAGTCCTTTACTATACTGCAAGGTCATAAAGACTTGTCTGATATTGTGAATCCACTCAGTGCACAAACAACTGACTGGTATTTTCAGTACAAGATACATAGCAGCTGTACACCACTGCATGTTAAAGGCATTTGCTTTAGTATACTCTCCCGTATCAAATCAGTCTATTATATACCTTTGTATATTCCAGAATATATAAATGGGTTTCTTGTACACCTTATACTCCCCATGAGACCTGAACAAGCATCTTAAATGCTTTAGTGTATCCAAGAATCATAAATCACTGCATTCCACACACAGCTCCATAGCTAGTGACAGTCCCACACACATTGCAACCATAACCCTTACATAAACAGGATTTGTATACACATCAGTGTACAAGGAACATCTGCGAGAAGCGTATATACGTAAATGTACCTTATTGAGTATATTGTATGTTGTAAACAATAGCTTCAGAATAGTACACTGCGCATCAGTGAGTGTTTACATATTTCAATGAACCTCATGGTTAACAGGACAGCAAATATAGAAATAGAGCATGTTCAGTGAAACCATTTGTAGTGGAAAGCATGCCTGATCAATTCCGCCTCTGTACACTACACATGAGAGTAAACCTGCTCCTCTGTGCATAGAGCAGTGCTGCAAGGGTTAAGGTCTGTTACCGTGAACACAGGATTGAATATCAAATGGGCAGCAAGCAAGCAGAAGCCTGAGATTCTGCGCATTTCTTACTCCATCACACCATGAATCATGTTCTTATTATACGCTCACAAAGCAGCACAGTGATGCGAGGGCATCTGTAGACCACGCCACATGTCACAGTGAAGGGACGGCATCTGTAGACCACGCCACATGTCACAGTGAAGGGACGGCATCTGTAGGCCATGCCACATGTCACAGTGAAGGGACGGCATCTGTAGACCACGCCACATGTCACAGTGAAGGGACGGCATCTGTAGACCACGCCACATGTCACAGTGAAGGGACGGCATCTGTAGACCACGCCACATGTCACAGTGAAGGGACGGCATCTGTAGGCCATGCCACATGTCACAGTGAAGGGACGGCATCTGTAGACCACGCCACATGTCACAGTGAAGGGACGGCATCTGTAGACCACGCCACATGTCACAGTGAAGGGACGGCATCTGTAGACCATGCCACATTTCACAGTGAAGGAACGGCATCTATAGGCCACGCCACATTTCACAGTGAAGGAACGGCATCTGTAGACCACTCTGCACTTCCCCATGTTTCTGTGACACAGGCAATCAGTTCAGTCCAGAGTTTATGCCAACTGACTGATGATTCCCACTCCCATTGATGTGTTCCGCAAACATTTCTCCCCAAACTGCCACAGATTTAACTGTCAAATAACACTGAGTAGATCCTCGGCATTTAAATGAAAGCAGGCCTGGCTTTAGTTAGCTCTGGTCATACCCAACAGTTATAGACAATGACATCCATTTTCCCTGCTCCGACCTGTGTGATTGGATGAGATTGAATCCCTATGTCACTTTCTGTGAGGGAGTGTGGCACACTTTGTGACAGGCCAGTGCAGCACATCAGCCTGAGACAGGCTTGAGCAACGTCCTTCATCACAGGCGGTGAACTCCTCCAGTGCACCAGGCCCTGCCTCATCTGTGGGCCTCACTGGCTTCCATCAATTATTAGTTATTGGCTTCTGTATAGAGTTATAGGGTCACAGAGTTATATGAAATAAGTCCTTTGGCCCAACTGGCCAACATGCCCCATCTACACTATTCCTACCTGCCTGCATTCGGCCCATATCCCTCTAAACCTATCCTATCCACGTACCTGTCCAACTGTTTCTTAAACGTTGGGATAGTCCCTGCTTCAACTACCTCCTCCCGCAGCTCGTTCCATACACCCACCACCCTCTGTGTGAAAAAGTTCATGCATCCAAACTTCAGTAAATATTTACATTTAATATCTGCCTCCCTCAGTGACTGCAGCACCTCTTAGCTCACACACTGATCAATCATAAAACAATGCTGTGGATAGAGCAGTGATCAATACTCTTTGATATTGATTAGGGTATGCATGGTTGAACAAGGAACCTCATCTCTCTCTATTCCAGCCTTTAGGAAAAGCACTGCATAAAGGGGCTGTCCCACTGCGGTGACCTAATCCGAGACATCAGAAGAGTGTCTTCGACCTGCAACACGAGGGCACTCGCCTAAAAAACCATGAGCTGGATCGACCGTCAACGATGAAACCGCGAGCTGGATCGACCGACCGCACACACACACACACACACACACACACACACACACACACACACACACACACACACACACACTCACACACACACACACACACACACACACACATCGCAAAGGCGGGGGCCAGGGAAGTGGGGGAGCGCTGTCTGAAATTCACACCTCATGAAGAGGAAGGCAAAAGACGGCTGCACAGTGTAAGGCTGCACAGTCCTTTAGAGAGCGCGGGGGGGGGGGGGGGGGGAGAAGGGGAGAGAAGGGGAGAGAAGGGGGGGGAGAAGGTGGGGAGAAGGTGTGGAGACACTTTTAAGAAGTCAGACAACTTATAATAAAGTTTAGCGGGCATTTAACTTACCGGTCAGCGAAGGAGATTGCCTTTGGCTGCCCTCGACTTCCTGTAACTACATAGCGACCCCACTCCACTGCACTACGAATTAAAAAGAACCATGCCGACCAATTTTTACTTGCGGAAAATCTTTCAACATGCTGAAAATTTTTCCGCGACCTAGCTGAGGCCGCGAATATGCGGGAACTTCCCTCGAGCATGAAGGAGAGTTCCAGTGACCTTATAGGACCACGTGTCGACCATGCTGTGTGTTTGAGTCGAGGGCAAACTTTTCTAAACTTGCAGATCAGGTCGCGGAAGTGGGACAGGCCCTTAACCCATCCACAGGTTACCTTGAAACAGAGAGCATTGTCCAAGGGTCGTTGCATTAGGATCAAACTGTAGCATTATTGTATACATTTCTTTGGAATAAATATCACTTGTCCTGGACCAGTCACATCGAGTTATGGGCAAGAAAGCGACCATCGCCTCTACTTCCTTCAGCATGTCCCCAACAACTTTCACCAACTTCTACAGATGACCCGTAGAAATGATTTTATCAGGATGCATCAAAGCCGTGCTTTGGGAACCATTCTATCTGAGACTGCAAGAAATACCAGAGAGTTGTGGACGTAACCCAGACCATCACACAGACCAAACTCCCTTCCATTGACTCCATCTACACTTCCCTCTGCCTCGGCAAGGCCAGCAGCATAATCAAGGACCAGTCCCTCTTCTCCCCTCTCCCATCAGATAAGCGGTACAGAAATACGAAAATACATATCCAGCCAACAACCAGAAAGCCGCCCTGACCTCCCATCTACCTCTTTGAACTATGTTAAATCAGAATTCATCTTGCCCTAAATGTCGTACCATTTATCTGTACACTGTGGATAGCTTAATTGTAATTATGTATAGTCTTTTCTTTGACTGGAGAGCACACAACACACACAAAGCTTTTCAATGTACACATGAGAATAATAAGCTAAACTAACCCAAACCCTTTGAAGCACAAGGGGTTAATTGTAACATTTGGCACATTCCGCAGTAGAAAGGCTAGTGAATGACAGGTTGGGACAGGAGGCATTGCTCATTAGAGCTGCTGCCATGGTGTTTGCTGCACCACCCAGGTCTGTGAGCCATGAGCCAGCGCTCTCTTCAGTAGTAACGGAGTAATTGGATCCCATAAATCAGAGCTGAAGGCCTTTGAGGCTGATCTGCTGCAGTCCACCGATCATCAGCAGAAATATTACCAGCCTCCTGGGAATATAAAACCATCAACACAGAACGTTCAACAGTACAGCAGAAACAAGGAACTGCAGGTGCTGGTTTACAAAAGAAGATACAGAGTGCTGGAGTAACTCAGTGGGTCAGGCAGCATTTCTGGAGTGTGAATAAGAATCCCGACCTGCAACGTCAACTATCCACATTCTCCAGGGATGCTGCCTGACCTGCTAGGTAACTCCAGCACTTTGTATCTTCATTTGTAGAAAAGTACAGTGCAAGAACAGGCCCTTCGGCCCACTTTGGCCATGCTGACCAAGTTTGCATATTGGGCTAGTCCTATTTTCCTGCATCTCGCCCACAGCCGCCTAAACCTCACCCATGTATCTGTCCAAATGTCTTTAAAGTGCGTAATTGTATCCACTTCTATACCATCATCTGGCTGCCCATTCCCTCTGGTTGAAAAGGTTGCCCGGAGATCCCTCTTAAATCTCTCGGCTCTCAGTTTAAATCTATGCCCTCTGAATTTAGAATCCTCTATCCTGGGAAAAAGACTTATCTAGGCCCCTAATTGTCTTGTACACCTCAATAAGATCACCCCTCAGCTTCCTATGCTCCAGAGAACAAAAGCCCCAGCTTTGCCAACCTCTCCCTGTAACTCAAGCCCACAGGTCCAGGGAACATCTTGGTGATTCTCGTCTGCACTCTTTCTAACTTGATGCCATCCTTGCTGTAGCTGGGTGGCCAGAATTGCACACATTATCCAACTGTGGTCTCAGCAATGACCTGTACAGCTGCTTCGTGATGACCCATCATAGTGTGTGTGTGAATCACACCAGGTAACAACCAGGTATCCGGGTCCCTGATAGTGGGACCTTCACTGGAAACTGTGTACACATTGACTGTGTGTGAGACCAGATTTCAACCGTGTCTGTGCACGGATCAATGGGGCAGCTCAGAGCAGGTTCACGATGGAGCCTGCCACATGCTTACGGAGATATTCATCCTCTGTACGGTCCCCTGAGCATGGAGGCGGATCTGTTCCATGTTAGGACAGAGTATCCATGGTGCCTTTCATCATTGTCACACGACAGATGAGGGAGAAATCATGTCATAGGAGCAGAATTAGGCCATTCGGCCCATCAAGTATACGCTGCCATTTAATCTGTCTTTCCCTCTCAACCCCATTCTCCTGCCTTCTCCCCATAATCTTTGGCACCTGTCAATCTCCACCTTAAAAATACCCAATCGCCACCACCGCCACCTGCGGCAATGAATTCCATAGATTCACTACCCTCTGGTTAAAGAAATACCTCCTCATCTCCATTCTAAAGGTACGTCTTTTTATTCAGAGGTTGTGCCCTCTGGTCCTAAACTCTCCCACTAGTGTAAACATCCTTTCCGCACCCACTCTAACCAGGCTTCGTACGGCAACAGTTCACAAGGGTAGACACAAAAAGCTGGAGTAACTCAGCGGGATAGGCAGCATCTCTGGAGAGAAGGAATGGGTGACGTTTTGGGTCGAGACCTTTCTTCGGACTGATGAAGGGTCACGACCTGAAACGTCACCCATTCCTTCTCTCCAGAGATGTTGCCTGTTCCGCTGAGTTACTCTAGCTTTTTGTGTCTATCTTCGGTTTAAACCAACATCTGCAGTTCCTTCCTTATACAGTTCACAAGGGTAACTCACTGTGCAAACATGGTGCCAAAATGCTCTGCCAATACAGGCAGACATCGCCAGGTTGTGCAACCTTCTGACATAACCAGTGAACATTAGATGCTGACTCACATAAAACACCAATGATCCTGTCCATCCCATCTGCACTCTCCCCTCCCTCACTCCCGCATTAAGGAGAGGGTTCCCCTCGTCTCCCCCGTCCAACTATTCAACATTGCTCCCTGGATAGCAGTAACAGGATCGGTCTGATCAGCATGGATTTACGAAGGGGAAATCATGCTTGACTAATCTTCTGGAATTTTCAGGATGTAACTAGGAAAATGGACAAGGTAGAACCAGTGGATGTAGTGTACCTGGACTTTCAGAAAGCATTTGATAAGGTCCCACGTAGGAGATTAGTGGGCAAAATTAGGGCACATGGTATTGGGGGTAGAGTGCTGACATGGATAGAAAATTGGTTGGCAGACAGGAAACAAAGAGTAGGGATTAACGGGTTCCTTTCAGATGGCAGGCAGTGACTAGTGGGGTACCGCAAGGCTCGGTGCTGGGACCACAGCTATTTACAATATACATTAATGATTTAGATGAAGGGATTCAAAGTAACATTAGCAAATTTGCAGATGACACAAAGTTGGGTGGCAGTGTGAACTGTGAGGAGGATGCTATGAGAATGCAAGGTGACTTTGATAGGTTGGGGGAGTGGGCAGATGCATGGCAGATGAAGTTTAATGCGGATAAATGTGAGGATATCCAATTTGGTAGCAAAAATAGGACGGCAGATTACTCTCTAAATGGCGTCAAGTTGGGAAAAGGGGAAGTACAACGGGATCTGGGGGTCCTTGTTCATCAGTCTATGAAAGTAAGCATGCAAGTAAAGCAGGCAGTGAAGAAAGCAAATGGCATGTTGGCCTTTATAACAAGAGGAGTCGAGTATAGGAGCAAAGAGGTCCTTCTGCAGTTGTACAGGGCTCTAGTGAGACCACATCTGGTGTATTTTGTGCAGTTTTGGTCCCCTAATTTGAGGAAGGACATTCTTGCTATTGAAGGAGTGCAGCGTAGGTTTACAAGGTTAATTCCCGGGATGGCGGGACTGTCATATGCTGAGAGAATGGAGCGGCTGGGCTTGTACACTCTGGAGTTTAAAAGGATGAGAGGGAATCTTATTGAAACAAATAAGATTGTTAAGGGTTTGGACACGCTAGAGGCAGGAAACATGTTCCCGATGTTGGGGGATTCCAGAACCAGGGGCCACAGTTTAAGAATAAGGGGTAAGCCGTTTAGAACGGAGACGAGGAAACACTTTTTCACACACAGAGTTGTGAGTCTGTGGAATTCTCTGCCTCAGAGGGCGGTGGAGGCCAGTTCTCTGGATACTTTCAAGAGAGAGCTAGATAGGGCTCTTAAAGATAGTGGAGTCAGAGGATATGGGGAGAAGGCAGGAATGGGGTACTGATTGGGGATGATCAGCCATGATCACAATGAATGGCGGTGCTGGCTCGAAGGGCCGAATGGCCTACTCCTGCATCTATTGTCTATTGTCTATAACTCCTACATCTCCCACAGCACTCCACCATGATACCGGCTAGGCCAAATGGCTTAAATCTGCACCTGTGCCTTCTGGACATGATCATCTCTCCTGTGCAGGCTGTCTCATGAGTCCCTGCTCCTCTACCTTCACCAACACTCCTCACACTTGGCACTGATCCTTTCACCTATTCTCCCCACCACCCAGCCTCTCCCCGATCAGCCCCTCCAGGTGAACAGCCCCTCCCTTGTACTTGCTCCAGGGTTGCCTCCACTGCTCTGGAGAACACAGAGCAGATTGGGTGACATCCGTACAGAACACCTTGGACAGTCCACACTGGCTGACTAATTCACAGTCTCACTCCTCTCCTGGTCTTTGGCCTCTTGCACTGCTCCAATGTAGCGACACATTAGAAGAGCAGCACCCAATCTCCTGACTAGGCATCTTTAGACTTTAGAGATACAGCATGGACATAGGCCATTCAGCCCACCGAGATCGTGCCGACCAGCGATCCCCGTACACTAACACTACCCTATACACTAGGGACAATTGACAAAACAATTAACCTACAAACCTGTACATCTTTGCAGTGGTAGGAAACCAGAGCACCCAGAGAAAACCCACACGGTCACAGGGAGAACGTACAAACTCCATACAAACAACACCCATAGTCAGGATTGAACCCAGGTTTCTGGCGCTGTACGGCAGCGACTATACCGCCGAGCCACCGTGCTGCCCTACGGCACTCCAGCCCCAACTAAACTGAAGGAGGGTCCCAACACAAAACGTCACCTATCCATGTTCTTCAGGGATGCTGCCTGACCCGCTGAGTTACTCCAGCATTTTGTGTCTTTTTGTTTTGTTTGTAAGCTGGCATCTACAGTTCTTTGTTTCTACCAACTAACGCGCACTGTGCTGTTCCCATGGACACGGTGTCCCAACCATGGATTCTGACCCGTCTCCTCACTCTAGCAACTCGCCCGACCTGTACACTCCCCATAATGTCCCGGACTGACCCGGTCTCTCCTCCTCGTCCCTCTCCCTCTCCCTCTCCCTCCCACTTTACTGGTTTAAAACATTCTCCAGGCGCGATGAAGGACGGCCAAACGTAAACGTTGCCCTGTCGCTCTCCGCTGGCACGCTCGACCTGACAGAGTTTGGCGTTCAAAGTCTTTGGGCTTCTCTTGCTGTTAAAACGATGAACGATAAAAGGAAGACTTGTATTCAGATGGTGCCTTGCACAACGTCAGGAAGTCCAGGTGCTGTGTGCAGCTGTGCTGGTCCTTTGGAAGAGGAATCTCACTGTAATGTAGGAATGGCAAGGTTTAGTGTGAGGCAGGGTGACGGGATAGTTACATACATTACAACACGCTCGTCTGTATACACGTATGGGACGGTTGGCATTAGTACATGGTTTTGTGTATGCCCAGCACATACAACATTGAATGCTTCACGTGTTCTCTGGTACGACAACAACAACAACATCTCCAACGTGGCCCAGTGCCCCTGGTCTACACGGGAACATGGTCACATACAATGCACTGAGCACCACCACCGAGAGACTGGTGGAGGAGTGCGGACATCTGACAGATGGAGAGAGAGGTGGGGGTCAGGGAGAGGTAGAGGTCAAACAGAGGTGGGGAAAGTCAGAGGGGGGAGTGCTGGGGAGCGAGGGGAGGGGTGCGGTGAGGGGAGGGGTGGGGAGGGAGGAGGGGTGGGGAGGGGTATGAAGGGGGAGGGGATAGGGGTGTGGAAGCGATGGGTAGGAGAGTGGGGAAGGGTGAATGGGGAGGGGAGGGGAGTGGGGAAGGGGAGTGGGGAAGGGAGAGGGGCGCGGGGGGAGGGGAGGGGGGTGCGGAGGGGAGTGGAGAGAGGGGGAATACGGAGTGGGGAGGGGAGAGGGGGGGATTGGTGTGGGGAGGGGAGTGGGGAGGGGCAGGGATGGGGGGCAGTTGTGGACAAGGATGATCCCCAACTCACCGGCCCAGTAGGAATCCACAAACACGTCACATACACCTGGTGTGTGTGCAACTCTCTCCCTCCCTCCCTCACCCCCTCCTTTCCCCCCACTCCAGCCCCCCTCCCACACTCCATCACTCACCCCCTCCCTCCAACCCCCCACTCTATCCCACCCTCACAGCCGCCCCCCCCACACCTTGTCCATCTCATCTCTCCGTCCCTCAAGCTCCCTCCCCCCTCCTCACCCCCTCCCTCCCTCACCCCCTCCCTTGCCTACTCCCTTGACCACCTTCCCTCAGCCCATCCCTCACCCTCTCTCCTTCAACCCCTCCCTTCCTCACACCCTCCTCCTCCCTCGCCCACCTTCCCTCATCCACCCTCCCTCCCTTACCCCATCGCTCCCTCCTTTACCCCTCCCTCCCTCCCCACCCCCTCCCTGCACTGTCCCACCCTCACAGCCCCCCACACCATGTCCCTCCATCTCCTCAATGCCCACCTTGCCCCATCACTCACCACCTCCCACTCAGCCATGCCCAGCTTCGTGCCGCCAACCCAGGGCCCCCGACCCAGTGTGGGACTCACTTTAGCCCAACGCCCGACAGATCAACAGTGCGCCCACGTCCTTCTGCACATCCAGTGGACTCACACGGATGCTCCACAAGCCACACGCGTGAGCGGTGGGGGAGCTAGTTCCGTACCGTGTGGTTTATGTGAAGTATGTTGCGCAAAGTATGGGGAAGTGAGACCACTCTGGACCAGTGGACCAGTGAGAGATGGGGTGAGACCACACTCTGGACCAGTGAACCAGTGAGAGATGGGGTGAGACCACTCTGGACCAGTGGACCAGTGAGAGATGGACAAGAGACCACCCTCTGGACCAGTGCATGATGGGGTGAGACCACCCTGGCCCAGTGCATGATGGGGTGAGACCATCCTCTGGACCAGTGGCCCAGTGCATGATGGGTGTGAGACCACCCTGGCCCAGTGCATGATGGGTGTGAGACCACCCTCTGGACCAGTGGCCCAGTGCATGATGGGTGTGAGACCACCCTGGCCCAGTGCATGATGGGTGTGAGACCACCCTGGCCCAGTGCATGATGGGTGTGAGACCACCCTGGCCCAGTGCATGATGGGTGTGAGACCACCCTGGCCCAGTGCATGATGGGTGTGAGACCACCCTGGCCCAGTGCATGATGGGTGTGCTCAGTGTGCTGTGAGCTAGTCTGCGATACATTTGACCTTTGCAGCAGAATGCCAGTTATAAGCTTCCCCGCACACACATCACTGCACCCACCGCTCCCACCCACACCCTTGCCTTCAGCGGATCGAACACGAGTATATGACTAAACCACTTGGAACAAATGGTTCCATTTGGTTTTCACCAATACGACCCCTTGTTCTGTTGGAGATGTGAAGGTAAAAGGCAGGGTGACTAAACCAACAGATGGAGGTAGTGATGACTTTGAGGAGGGGAGCCTTTGGCTACAGAAGAGTTTATAGAACATAGAACAGTACAACACAGGAACTGGCCCTTTGGCCCACAATGTTAGTGCTGAACATGATGCCGACCATCACTTATCTACCTGCACATAATCCATATCCCTCCATATCCATGTGCTTATCCAAAAATCTCTTAAACACCACTATCATATCTGCCTCCACCACCAACCCTGGCAATGTTTTCCAAGCCCCCACCACTCTCTGTGTAAAGAAACCTGCCACACATCTCCTTTAAACTTTGCCCTTCTCACCTTAAAGCTATGCCCTCTGGTCTTTGATTTTTCCATAGAGGTTCAGGCTGTCTACCCTATCTGTGCCTCTCATAATTTTATTCACTTCTATCAGGTGTCCCCACAACCTCCGGCATTCCAGAGAAAACAATTCAAGTCTATGCAACCTCTCCCTGTAGCTAATGCCCCCCAATACCAGCAGTGCTTGGGTAAAGGGCATTATAAATTGGCAGAACAATGGCAGATGGCATTTAATCCTGATTACTGAGAGGTGATGCTTTGGGAGAATCAATCAGGAAGAGTTGGACAAACATACAGAGGTTTCTGCTCATCTTGTACACGAACACTCACGCACTGATCCCATAGATCGTTTTATTGATCATGCCAAACCGCATCTGATCACTTCTCAGTATTGAGGTCCATCTGCCACTGCTCTGCCATCCACCTGGTCAACACCACTCACACCACCCCCTTCACAACATCACCAGCTGCCATGCTCTTTGTCAGGGCGAGGGAGGGTGAGGGGGAGTGAGGGTGGGTGAGGTGAGGGTAAGGGAGGGAGCGAGGGCTAGGGTGGGAGTGAGGTGAGGGAGTGTGAGGGAGGGGATGAGGGAGGGTGAGGAGGGGTGAGGGAGTGTGAGGGAGGGGATGAGGGAGGGTGAGGAGGGGTGAGGGAGGGGATGAGGGAGGGGGTGAGGGAGGGTGATGGGGGTGAGGGAGGGGATGAGTGGGATGAGGGAGGGAGGGCAAGGGTGGGAGTGAAGGTGAGTGAGGGAGAGTGAGGGGGGCCGAGGAAGGGAAGGGGTGAGATAAGTGGGAGTGAAGGAGGCGGGACTGAGGGAGGGGTGTTAGTGAGGGTAAAGGTGAGAGTGGGGAGATGGGGAAAGAGAGGGAGGGGAGAGGGAGGAGGGGTAGGGGAGGGGGGTTGAGTGGAAGAGGGGGGGAGGGGGAGAGGGGAGAATTGATGCACTGTGAGACAGAGGTGTGCAGTTGGTGTCTGCGGGAGGATCACGCGTGTGCGGTCCATGATTGCGGGGGGGTCATGCATGTGTGGTGCATGACAGTGGGAGGATCACACATGTGCTGTTTGTGACAGTGGGAGGTTTACGCGTGTGTGGTACATGGCAGCAGGAGGATCACGCATGTGCGATCTGTGAGGGAGGGACTCACTTCCAACAAGGGTGATGTAATTGATCAAAGCTGTGAGAGATTTGTGGTGGAGAGACTGTCCCAGGGGGGTTGGGACGGTGCCCTAGGGGGGTTTGTCAGAGACTGTCTGAGGGGTGGGGACAGGGACTGACTGCCCAGTGAGGTGGGGACAGACTACCCAGCAGGGTGAGTCAGAGACAGTCTGAGGGGGGTGGGAACAGAGACTGACCAAGGGTGGATAGACTCGGTTTGTACTCGCTAGAATTTAGAAGGTTGAGGGGGGATCTTATAGAAACTTACAAAATTCTTAAGGGGTTGGACAGGCTAGATGCAAGAAGATTGTTCCCGATGTTGGGGAAGTCCAGAACAAGGGGTCACAGTTTAAGGATAAAGGGGAAACCTTTTAGGACTGAGATGAGAAAAACATTTTTCACACAGAGAGTGGTGAATCTCTGGAATTCTCTGCCACAGAATGTAGTTGAGGCCAGTTCATTAGCTATATTTAAGAGGGAGTTAGATGTGGCCCTTGTGGCTAAAGGGATCAGGGGGTATGGAGAGAAGGCAGGTACAGGATACTGAGTTGGATGATCAGCCATGATTATATTGAATGGCGGTGCAGGCTCGAATGGCCGAATGGCCTACTCCTGCACCTATTTGCTATGTTTCTATGTTTCTAAGAGATAGGTTTAGAGGGATATGTGGCAATCGCAGGTGGGTGTGACTCGTGTAGCTGGGACATGTTGGTTGGCATGGGCAAGTTGAGTCGAAGGGCCTGTTTCCACACTGTGTGACTTTGACGCTGTGACATGGGCTAACCCTGGTAACGCTACATTAGAGGACAGCATGATGGGCCGAACTATCTGCCTCGCTACCAGCAAGCTCCCCTTCCCCCAGGCGCTTGGTCATCTGCCTCCACTCCCTATCTGCCTCCCCTTGGATAATTGTCCTCAGAATCCTCCGGGAAGAATGAATGGTGTTGCTATATAAAGGCAATGAGCTATTGTCATGGAACTCAACAGATTAAACAGTGATGGCTCAGCACAGAAAAACCCAGCAAATTCAAAACATTAATATATTTATTGACACATCAAACAGTGCATAATAGACTCTACATTCCACAGTACATACAACAGGAACAGCAGGTTCTACAGGAACCTCCATGATATAAACAGTAAACAGGCTTTAGAATACTCATTGTACATGGAACATGCACAAAGGCCTTCAGTGTCGGGACGTAAACGGTGAAAGACAGACAATTATGTACACACAAATCCATTCAATATTCAATAACCATAAAAATGTTGCTTACTGTATAATCCTAAGAAAGTTAGTCATGAGTAAAGTCCCCAGTACCGTAAGGCTGTGAACAATGGTTTCCAGATGCTCACTGGAACACAAGTGACTGCTGGTAAGATGCAGAGTATTAATTGCTGCACGGGGCTGTAAATGAGAAGGGTTTAGTATATTCTTCAGTACAAATAGTTAACGGAAACTTCAGTAAAACCAACTATGAACAAGTGGCTCCAGGCAGACAGTAGAAACAAGCATCCGCAGATGCTGGTTTACAAAATATAAACACGTATGACAGGCAATGGCATGTGCACGATTGTGAAACCGTGGCTTGCAGCACTTAGCGTGTTGAGTCCATGTATCGTGAACCTTTGCATTCAGTAAACTGCACATTGGATAAAAGTGAACAGGAAACTGCAGTCAATATCTGATTCTTTTGGAGATAGAATCAGAGAGCAATATATAAATAAGATAAATAAAACAGTGAGAAATCGTCGACAAATCCCCTTCCAGGTAACACAACGAGAGCCCAGGGCTGATGGGAAGACAGAAGGGAGCGGGGAAGGAGCCTGGATACATTCACACATACAATATGAGCAGAACCTGTGATACTGGCAGTGGGGCTGCAGCACAGTGTCAGTACGTCACACAGTGTATATCCCTGTATACAACCCTCCATATACACCACAGTATATAACAGGAACTGCAGATGCTGGTTTACTAAAAAGATACACAGTGCCGGAGTAACTAACTTGTGTCCTGGCCGATACATAAACCACAAACAATTCTTTGGTTCTCTCCAGCGTAAAGAAGAGCTTCAATGCATTTATTTGCATTTGTACATATCTGTTGTGCTGAGGCAAGTCAGAATGTCATTGTTCCATTTTGCTTCATAGGACAATAAATACATTCGCTCTTGACTCCTGACACATGACGGTGAATATTAGACGTCAATATCAACAGGTAAATGAACCTGCTGGAGACGGATGAAGAACAATCCTAGGTGTGTAGAGATGGGAATGGTCTGGTCCCAACTGTAATGAGGCTCAGTAAAACTCTCATTTCTGTATTTGGTAAACAACATGTATCATAGTTTCCAGATGCACTAAAGTACGTAAAATAACAAGTGGTGAATGACAACACAGAGGATACTGCTCAGGTGTGAGACTACAAATGGCGGCTTCAGCACACCTCCACTGTTACACGCCTAACACTGTGAACAATAACATCCATGTACACACTGATACTATTGCTACGGCAGCTCATTGTGTACTTTGTAGCAGCACATTCAGTTGGCTGGAACGGACTCACATTGCCACTAACTTGCAAATGAGAGGTTTTCTACATTCTTCGTCATGTACATAAGTACTTTGACAGGTATTTGTACAACCTAATTACATGATGAATTAAACAATAGGCTGCCATATTATAATTAGTACGTAACCCACTGAATAATATTCCAGCACTATATATATGAAACCGCTTTAGCACCATCCTACTGCACAAAACTTATAAATAAACATCAGGACATGATGGTAACACTGTCATCAATTAACTAATATACACACCAAAGCATTGAGTACAGAATTGTTGGTTGGGGATACTCCCCAATGTGAAACGAGGAAATAAATATTTCAACACATCTCGTTTCTAAAGTGAGAGAAGGCTGTGGCAAACTGCACCACATCTAGAAGAGTAGGCGATGGTGCTGTACATTCCCCCATATAACAAACAGTAAATGAGATATACAAACTAGTGAGCTGCTGACTCACAGGAGGTCAAGACACAACCAAACCTTTTCTGATTCCCAGTCCATCCCCATTGTTGTAGCTTCCACTCAATCCAGAAACCACTTGTTCACAACTGTGGACTCACTCAATCAGTGTAAGCCCATGCATGGTTAAAAAGTGACATAGCTCTGTACTGACGGCAGTGAACAAATGATTTCACTTAAAACCTGTAGTTAATTCACTCTTTGGTTTGTATACTCGGTATGTGAGACAATGAATTTTAAGTATTTACTGATGCGCAAAACTACATACGACAATCTAGCATCCTCCTCTTCAAACAAAGTAAGGAAGTAGGCTTGACAATACTCTCAGTATTTAGCAGTGATTTATACGCTTCAGTATCCACCCTCTGCACAAAATTGTGAATACTGTGCAATAATACATGGCAGTCAGTATACTGTGTGGGAAGGAACTGCTGGCGCTGGTCTACTCCGAAGATTGACATACTGTAAAATGCTGGAGTAACTCAGCGGGTCAGGCAGCATCATGATGCTATCTGTCCTGCTGAGTTAATTTAGCAGTCAAGTGTACTGATGGATACATGCACGATGGCCTGTTCTGGATGCACAGTCCAGGGACAATGCTTTTTGAACAGACTTTCAAAGTAAAGATAATATTAGAATAGAGTGATCGGTGTACAAAACAGCGAAAGAGGCATAAAACTGCCAACATTAAGCTTTGGTGAACTTCAGTAATTCTGTTGGCAAGAAGACCACTACATATCCCCATTGGATGGCAATATTTAATACACTGTTCAGTGTAGAAACATTGAATGACAGGTATTCTCCTAAGTGTACAGACAATCAGTAAACTGTGCAGGACACATAAAACTATAAATTAATGTTTTAGCAACTTGAAGGGATAGGATTTGGAATATTCTACAGGACAGAATAGTCATTTTAACCTGAAACGTCACCCACCCTTTCACCAAGAGATGCTGTCTGAGCCGATATGTTACCCCAGAACATTCTATAACGTGGGCAAGAGGCGTCACTGCACGTCCCAGCCAGAGCATCAGTGAAGATCAATTTGGACTCCCAGCAAACCCCATGACCGGTGACCTCCTCCATGACTGACACATACGTGTACAGGAACATGGCACAGGTTAAACCTGTTTCACTGTATGAGGTTGTGCTGTGTAACACTGGTACAAATGAAGGCAAGTACTGAATGATAATGGACTCCATGTACAAACCGCGGGTGAGGTGTGTTAGCACCCTGCATGTGACAGGCAACAGGCACTTTAGTTCATTGATGCATTACACAGTGAGTGATAGCCAAACAACCTCTACTGACCCCCGATACAGGGAAGGGACAGAAAGGAGCACCAGCTTGTTCCATTGCAGAGAATGGGATCAGTAGTCTGAATAGCAAACGCCACAGAGACAGCAGATTGGTAGAGAGCAGGTGTCTGAATCAGTATCATTCATGGCAGACAATACTCACAGAAAGGTTCGATACACCCCTCTCTACATGCACACATGGGCAGATTCCCTTTAACAGACCAGTCATCTTCCACAGGGTAAGACCACTGCCCGTTCCCTGAGAGAGTGAAGAAACTGCAGTTGGACACACTGTGTAGGAAAGAAGTGCAGATGCTGGTTTCAATCAAAGGTAGGTGCAAAATGCTGGAGTAACTCAGACAGGGACAGACAGCATCTCTGGAGAGAAGGAATGGGTGACGTTTCAGAATGAGACCCTTCTTCAGACTGAACTGAGCAGGTGGACTGACTCATGTCAAACAGAAAACACTGAATTTATATATACACTAGACTAAGTGGGAGGCCTGGTCCCCCAACGCAACCCATTCCCCAACGCAATATTCCACCACTCACCCATAGCCCCTAACTGCGCAGGCGTGGCTGACGGGTTCCCATTGTGACGCCCCTGATCCCCCCTCCTCCCCTCACTATCCCCCACTCCGCCTCTTTCCCTCTCACCCCACGCACTCTCTCCATCCCCCCACAACCCCCCTCCCATCCACTCTTAGCAGCTCTCTGGCGGCGCAGTCATTCCCGCCCATCCTGTAGCCGGGGATGGGACTGCTTCAGTTGGGGGCCGGTGGGGGGGAGCAACCTGCAGCTGGAGAGGGAGGCGGCTTCGGGGTTCCCATTGTGACATAGAATACGCAGGTATTACTTCGCAGGCACAGCTGACGGGCACGGCAAATGGAAAAGGGATTTATTAAAGCATAAAATGGGAATAACTATTAAAATATAACCATTTAAACGTTAAAGATGAGATTTATTTAGTCTATTCTTTCTTGTTGCGTCTCTTGTTCTGTTCTGCAGCCGTGGAGGGGGACGGCTTCAGGAGGGGCCTGTCGGAGGCCGGTGGGGAGGGGTGAGAGTGCTGCCGTGGCCTACTGCTGCCGTGGCCTACCACTGCCATATCCTACCACTGCGTACAGAGGGAAGGGGTTTGTGGACGGGAGGGTGTGGTGGGAGGGAGGATGTGGGAGATAGAGAGGGGGGGTGTGGGGGACGTGTGTGTGTGGGCAGGGTGTGTGTGGGGGGGGGGGGGGGGGAGGAGGGGGGGCAGTGAGCGTTGTGCAGCCAGAGAGGGGGTGTGTGGGCAGGGGGGAGGGGTGAGTGGGTGGGGGTGGTGGGAGCATTGGGGAAGGGGGTGGAGGGGGTGCGTGGGTGGGGGGCGTTGTGGGGGGAGGGGGGTTGTGGAGGGCGGGAGGTGTGTGTGCGGGCGGGGAGAGAGCTTGGAGAAATGATAGCGGTTGTGGGGGAGAGGGGGGTATCACGGGGGAAGGGGGCAGGAGCCAGCGAGGGGGACCGGAGGGGGAGTGGCTGGATCTGACGGTGCAATGGGGCCTCACAGCGGTCACTGTTCGCTGGTCGTTCTCCTCCGCCGGGATCAGATTCTCCGCTTTCCCTTTGGCGACATTTCCCGCGCCTGGCTGGGCCGTTACCGGTCCCTCAGAAAATTGTGTCCGGCTGGAAACCTCCGCCGGCCATCCTCAGCTCCAGTAAACATGCGACGGCGCAGGAAGGGGTGGAACGTCCCGCGGAGTGACAGGAGAAAAGACAAATCTACGTGGCGCTGAACAGCAGGCGAGGAGATCGATCTGCGCATGCGCGGTTTTAAAGATTTTTTAAACATCACTAACTTTTACATTAGACGATTGGAATGAAACTTGGTGCAGTTGCAGCACAGGAGAACGGCGATTAAGCTGGCGAAAAATCGTTGCGCTAACGCGTACCAGTTTTGCACAAATAGAATGACTGTACAAACCGGATGATAACAAGATCAGAGCTTTCATTATGTATAGATAAACAGTATACACGTACATACACACACACAATATTATACATCTTAAAATATTAGTTACGTACTATCCTGTCAGCGGAAAGATGATACACAATTGTAATCAAGCCGTCCACAGTGTACAGATACAGGATAAAAGGAATAGTGTTTGGTGCAAGATAAAGTCCAGTAAAGTTTGATTAATGATAGTCCGAAGATCTACAATGAGGTAGATGGGAGGTCAGAAACGCATCCTAGCTAGTGCGAGGATGGTTCAGCTGCCTTATTAAAAGCTGGGAAGAAACTGTTTCTGAATCTGGAGGTAGCCATTTTGAAACTTCTGTACCTCTTGTCTGAAGGGAGAGGGGAGAAGAGTTGCTGGCGTCATTTACTTCTATGAATTTGAAGCTTTCAACCATTCCTACTTCGGCACCGCCAATGCAAACTGGCGTATGTGCACCGCTTGACTTCCTCAAGTTGATCATTATCTCCTTTGTCTTGCTGACATTGAGAGAAAGGTTGTTGTCTCTACACCAGGACACGAGGTTCTCAATCTCCTTCTTGTACTCCAACTCATTATTATTTGATATCCGGCCCACAATGGTGGTGTCATCTGCAAATCTGTACATTTAATTGGGTTTGCACATGGCTGTACAGTCGTAGGTGTCCAAGGAGTAAAGAAGGGGGCTGAAAACACATCCTAGCCAGGAACTAATGCGTTCCATAACCAGCCTCTCAAAGCACTTCATGATGATAGTGTGTGTCTCTCTCTCTCTCTCTCTCTCTTTCTATATCTCTCTCTCTATATATATATATATATTACTAAAAGTCCGATTTTGAACACTTTCTATTGTTCTGTATATTGATTTTAGAAAAACCGCTGCCACTTATGGCTGTGATTTTTGGCCATCTTACTCAGAGCCCCCCTCCGCTATGCAGGACAAGGGATTTTTCCCATTGATGAACAATAAAAGAGTTATTAGTGTTTAAAAAATGTTGAGATTCTCTCTCCTGAAAGCCACGCCCCTTCCATAGGGACTATAAAACTCGGAAGTGTTGAGTGCCTCAATCAGTCTCTGCAAGATGGGGGAGCGAGAGGGTCATGTCTCTCAGTCTGAGCTGTGAATAACACTGAACACATGTCTACTAAACTGTGAGTGTGGTTTTACTGACCTTGAGTGCCCTTAATGTGGTTTGAAAAATAAAAAATGTGGTTGGTTTAAAGTGAAGCACTGCAAATGGCTGTTGGTGGTGGTTGGTTTGAAGTGAAGCACTGCAAATGGCTGGTGGTGGTGGAAACTTGCCAACTTCCTATTTGCACTGTATATTGATTTTAGATAAAACGCTACCACTTACGGCTGTGATTTTTGGCCATCTTACTCAGCCCCCCTCCGCTCATCAGGTGCAGAGGATTCTTCCCATCAATGAAAAATAAAAGTGATATTAGTGTTTAAAAAATGTTGAGAATCTCTCTCCTGCCAATCACGCCACGAAGGCCACGCCCTTCCGGTGGGAGTGGGAGGGATTATAAAACCCGGAAGTGTGGGTGTGGCTCAGTCTCTGCAAGATGGGGGAGGGAGATGTCATGACTCTGTCTGAGCTGTTAATGAACTGAACACACTGAACAGTGAGTGTGGTGTTTATGTGGTGTTTTGTGTGGTTTTATGGTAGTTTTATGGTGGTTTCACCCTGCTTGAAATGGTATGAAACTGGATTTGAATGTGGTGGCCTTGCACCCTGCATGAAATTGTATGAAACTGCATTTGAATTTGGTGGCCTTGCACCCTGCTTAAAGTGGTATGAAACTGCACTTGAATTTGGTGGCCTTGCACCCTGCTTGAAGTGGTATGAAACTGCACTTGAATTTGGTGGCCCTGCACCCTGCTTGAAGTGGTACGAAACTGCGCTTGATTTTGGTGGCCTTGCACCCTGCTTGTAGTGGTACGAAACTGCACTTGAATTTGGTGGCCTTGCACCCTGCTTGAAATGGCATGAAACTGCACTTGAATTTGGTGGCCTTGCACCCTGCTTGAAATGGCGTGAAACTGCACTTGAATTTGGTAGCCTGGCACCCTGCTTGAAATGGAATTTCAAAGAATAGCCGTGAGTCAACTGCCAGCCCACTAGCCGTGAGTGAGCTGCCAGCACATCAGGCTTGAGTGACTGAGCTGCCACCCCAATAATCCATTTGGCCCACAATGTCCATACTAGCCCTCTGGAAACCAGTCCCTTCAGCCCACAACACCTATACTAGCGCTCCAGAAAGATCCCCCCCCCCTTCCCCACTGGCAACCAATATTGGGATTGGTGGAGAGGTGGAATATTGCATTGGGGGACCAGCCCTCCCGTGCGAACATGGGCACCAATGGGTCCCACTTAGTCTAGTATATATATATACGCACACACACATATCTTTCTTCACTTCAAACAACACATGCAACGTGATTTTGTTTTTGCAGATAGAGTCATCGAGCAATATATAAATAAAATAAATAAAACAGTGAGAAGTGTTTGATGAATTCTGTACTAGGTAAGGCTTTGAGGGATTGGGGTTGGTATCCCTGCCATCTCCAACCACAGCCTTTGGTATAGTTATTTGTACAAACGTTAACAAATGCTTTGCCAGCAGTGGGGGCTGGGCCACAATGCCACAGTATACAGTCACTTCACAGTGACACAGTATATTCCTCAATAAACACAACAATGTTGAACAGGCTTCAACGTATTGGCTAATGCACAAACCATGAATAATAGATCTGGAAATAAAAGCCAAATCAGTCTTTTGTAGTATGAACGATACTTAAGGCAGTCATGATTGGGTTTAATGGACTCTGACATACAAAACTGCAAGGGATATGGTTATGCTGCAGTATCTGTGAACGTGGAGATTAATATATTCCTCGGTATATTTAGCAGGAAATATTGCAGTTTCGGATAATCCTTGGCGTGTGAAGAACTGATTGCTACACTGTGATATAGTTCTCAGTATAAGAAATGAATACTTCAGTAAACCACTGGAGTGCTCATAGTATTGCTGAATAGAAAGATTGAACATGAACACAACGCTGATGTGCTGTCTAAATGTTTCTCCACCAGGTAACTTTAACAATGGCCAGTGATGTCTAAACTTCAGGGTAGTCGTGAGCTCCTCAAGCATTGAATGATAATTCTACCGTGGAAGATGAAACGGGTGCTGATTGTGGATCAGCGCTCTTCACCGTGAACGACACATCCGAACAACAGAGCATCCCATTGCACAAAGCCGCAAGAAATCACAGAGAATTGTGGTGCAGCCCAGACCAACCTCCCTTCCATTGAAGAAGTGCCTCGACCTGAAAAATTACCTATTCCTTTTCACCAGAGAGGCTTTCTGACCTGCTGAGTTACTCCAACGTTTTGTGTCTATCTCCCTTCCATTGACTCCATTTACACTTCACGCTGCCTCGGCAAGGCCACCAGCATAACCAAGGACCAGTCTCACCCCCGGTCACTCCCTCTTCCCTCTCCGAACGGGCAAGAGGTATAGAAGTGTGAAAACGCACACCTACAGATTCAGGGACAGTTTCTTCCCAGCTCTTATCAGGCGACTGATCCATCCTCTCGCGGTCTAGAGAGCAGTCCTGCGCTACCATCTACATCATTGGAGACCCTCAGAGTATCTTTAATCAGACTTTATCTTGCACTAAATGTCATTCCCTTTATTCTGTATCTGTACACTGTGGACGGCTCAATTGTAATCATGTACAGTCTTGTCGCTGACTGGTTAGCACGCAATAAAACAACCTTTCACTGTACCTCGGTACATGTGACAATAAAATAAACTAACTGAAGAGTTCAGCAAGTTGACCCAGTGGATAAAACCGCCTGTGCCACCCGAGGTAATACAAGGAGAAACAGTAGAATGTCACAGCAGGGCGAGTCGGAGGTTTAGAACACAGCAGGGCGAGTGGGCACACAGGTTCTTTGCAGGGAGTTACCGGAAATGAAGGACAGAGACATAGAGTCACACAGCACCTCTACAGGCTCTTCAGCTCTACTTGCACATGCCAACCAAGATGCCCCATCTACATTAGTCCCACCTGCCCACATTTAGCCCATATCCCTCTAAACCTTCCCTACCCATGTACCTGTCCAAGTATCTTTTAAATGTTGTTATCGTACCTGCCTCAACTACCTCCTCTGGCAGCTCGTTCCATATACCCACCACTCCTGTGTGGAAAAGTTGCCCCTCAGGTTTCTATTAAATCTTTCTCCACTCACCTTAAACTTATGTCCTCTGGTTCTTGATTTCCCTAATCCGGGTAAATGATTCTGTGCATTCACACTATCAATTCCCCTCATGATCCTATACACCTTTATAAGATTACGTTTCATCCTCTTGCGCTCCAAGGAATAGAGTCCTAGCTTGTCCAGCCTCAATAGACAATAGGTGCAGGAGTAGGCCATTTGGCCCTTCGAGCCAGCACCGCCATTCAATGTGATCATGGCTGATCACCCACAATCAGTTCCTGCTTTCTCCACATTTCCTTGACTCCGCTATCTTTAAGATCTCTCTCTCGCTCTCTCTTGAGAGCATCCAGAGAACCGGCCTCCACCGCCCTTTGAGGCAGAGAATTGCACAGACTCACAACTCTCTGTGTGAAAAAGTATTTCCTCGTCTCCGTTCTAAATGACTTACCCCTTATTCTTAAAATCCTCTCCCTATAACTCAGGCCCTCGAGTCCTGGCAACATCCTTGTAAATCTTCTCTACACTCTTTGGAAATTTAATAACATCCTTCCTATAGCAGGGTGACCAAAACTGAACACAATATGTGGCCTCATCAATGTCTTGTATGACTGTAACATAACATCCCAACTTTCATACTCAATACCCTGACTGACAAAGGCCAATGTACCGAAATCCTTCTTGACCGCCCTATATATCTGTAATGCAACTTTCAAGGAACTAGGTACCTGTACTCCTAGATCCCTCTGAAGATTGATACAAAATGCTGGAAGTAACTCAGTGGGACAGGAGTATCTCTGGAGAGAAGGAATGGGTGACATTTTGGATCGAGACCCTTCAGACCTTCTGAAGAAGGGTCTTGACCTGAAACGTCATACATTCCTTCTTTCCAGAGATGCTGCCTGTCCCGCTGAGTTGCTCCAGGATTTTGTGCCTATCTTCAGAGTAAACCAGCATCTGCTGTTCCTTCCTACAATGGTTCTAGATCCCTCTGCCCCACAACACTCCCCAGAGCCCTGCCATTCACTTTGAACATCCTGTTCTGGTTTGACTTCCCAAAATGCACACCTCTCACTCAGTCTGAAGAAGGGTCTCGACCCGAATCGTGTAAAATCTATAGATGCTGCCTGGCCAGCTGAGTTCCTCCAGCATTTTTGTCTACCTCTCACCTCTCTGCATTAAACACCATCAACCATTCCTCAGTCCATTTGCACAACTGATCAAGATCCTGCTGTAATTTTTGATAACCATCTTCACTATTTACGATACCACCCACTTTAGTGTCATGTGCAAACTTACTAATCATGCCTTCCACATTCTCACCCAAATCATTGATATAAACCACAAGCATCAACAATACTAGCCACACTCCAGTCTTCCGGCACCTCAACTGTATCTAATGACTATCCATGTATCACAGCCAGGGCGCCTGCAATTTCTTCTCTAGCTTCCCAAAGTATCCTCAGATATATATGATCAGGTTTAGGAGATTTATCTCCCTTCATAGTCTTAGGACATTCAGCACCTCCTCAACCGTAATACGTATTGTCCTCAAAAATGGAGATGGGCTTGATTAGTAAGTTTGCACATGACACAAACATTGACAGAGTTGAAGATGGTGAGGAAGATTGTCACGAGACTTCAGTAGAATACTGACCAGTTAGAAATGTGGGCAGAGAAGTGGCAGATGGTGTTTAATCTGGACAGGTGTGAGGTGTTGCATTTTGCATGGTCAAATGTAAGAGGCAAATACACAATATAAGACAGAACCTCAGGAGCATTGATGTGGAGAGAGGCCAAGTCCACAGCTCTCTGAAAGTGGCAACACAAGTCGGGAAGGTGGCAACCAAAGCACACAGTATACTTGCCTTCACTGGACAGGGTTGAGTATAAACGTTGAGAAAGTAATAACCAGGAACGGCAGATGCTGGTCTATACCAAAGAGAGACAAAATGCTGGGGTAACTCAGCGGGTCAGGCAGCATCTCTGGACAACATGGATAGTTGGGAAGTTGTGTTGCAGGTGTAAAAAACGTTGAGATTGAGGAGTGAGCTGAATGTAATTTATGAGAGGTATGGATAGGGAAGATAGGCACGACAGCTATTCCCGGGAGGACATTTCAACTACTGGAGGGTATAAGTGTGTCAGAGGGGGAGAGTTTAAAGGTAATTGATGAGCTGATATGTGGTCACACTATGAGGATGTGGATGAGCTGCAGAGAGTGCTGACATTCACCATTGAAACATAGAAAATAGATGCAGGAAGAGGACATTCAGCCCTTCGAGCCAGCACCACCATTCATTGTGTTCATGGCTGATCATCCCCAATCAATAACCCGTGCCTACCTTCTCCCCATATCCCTTCATTCCACTAGCCCCTAGAGCTCTATCTAACTCTCTCTTAAATCCATCCAGTGATTTGGCCTCCACTGCCCTCTGTGGCAGGTAATTCCACAAATTCACAATTCTCTGGGTGAAAACGTTTTTTCTCACCTCAGTCTTAAATGACCTCCCCTTTATTCTAAGACTGTGACCCCTGGTTCTGGACTCGCCCAACATTTCCTGCATCTAGCTTGTCCAGTCCTTTCATAATTGTATATGTTTCTATAAGATACCCCCTCATCCTTCTAAACTCCAGTGAATACAAGCCTAGTCTTTTCAATCTTTCCTCATATGACAGTCCCGCCATCCCAGGGATCAATCTCGAGAACCTACGCTGCACTGCCTCAATCACAAGGATGTCCTTCCTCAAATTAGGAGACCAAAACTGCATGCAATACTCCAGATGTGGCCTTACCAGAGCCCTATACAACTGCAGAAGAACCTCTCCTATACTGAAATCCTCTTGTTATGAAGGCCAACATTCCATTAGCTTTCTTCATTGCCTGCTGTACCTGCACGCCAACTTTCAGTGACCGGTGTACAAGGACACCCAGGTCTCGCTATACCTCCCCCTTACCTAACATAACCCCATTGACATAATAATCTGCCCCCTTGTTTTTGCCACCAAAGTGGATAACCTCCCATTTATCTATATTATACTTCATCTGCCACACATCTGCCCACTCACTCAACCTGTCCAGGTCACCCTGCAACCTCCTAACATCCTCTTCACAGTTCACACTGCCACTCAGCTTTGTGTCATCCGCAAACTTGCTAGTGTTGCTCCTAATTCCCTCTTCCAAATCATTAATATATATGGTAAACAGTTGCGGCCCCAACACCGAGCCTTGCGGCACTTCACTCGCCACTGCCTGCCATTCTGAAAAGGACCCGTTCACTCCTACTCTTTGCTTCCTGTCTGCCAACCAATTTTCTATCCATCAACACCCTACCCCCAATACCATGTGCTCTAATTTTAGTCGCCAGTCTCCAGTGCGGGACCTTATCAAAGGCTTTCTGAAAGTCTAGATACACTACATCCACTGGCTCCCCTTCATCAATTTTACTTGTCACATCCGCAAAAAATTCCAGAAGATTAGTCAAGCATGATTTCCCTTTCATAAATCCATGTTGACTTGGACTAAACCTTTTACTGCTATCCAAATGCGCCATTATTACCTCTTTAATAATTGACTCCAGCATCTTTCCCACCACCGAAGTCAGGCTAACTGGTTTGTAATTCCCCGTTTTCTCTCTCGCTCCTTTCTTGAAAAGTGGGATAACATTAGCTATCCTCCAATCCACAGGAACTGATCCTGAATCTATTGAACATTGGAAAATGATCACCAATGCGTCCACTATTTCTAGAGCCACCTCCCCGAGGACCCTGGGATGCAGACCATCAGGCCCCGGGGATTTATCATCCTTCAGTCCCATTAGCCTACCCAATATTATTTCTCGCCTAATGAAAATTTCTTTCAGTTCCTCGACCCCCTTAGATCCTCTGTCCTCCAGTACATCTGGGAGATTGTTTGTGTCTTCCTTAGTGAAGACAGATCTGAAGTACCTATTCAACTCTTCTGCCATTTCCTTGTTGCCCATAATAATTTCACCCCTGTCTGCCTTCAAGGGATCCACATTTGACTTTGCTATTCTTTTTTCCTGAACAAATCTAAAGAAGCTTTTACTGTCCTTCTTTATATTCCTGGCCAGCTTCCCCTCGTACTTCATCTTTTCAGCCCGTATTGCCCGTTTGGTTTCCTTCTGTTGTCCTATGAAAGTTTCCCAATCCTCTGGCTTCCGGCTACTCTTTGCTGTGTTATACATATTTTCTTTTAGTTTTATTCTATCCCTAACTTCTCTTGTCAGCCACGGTTGCCTCCTACTCCCCTTAGAATCTTTCTTCCTTTTTTGGAATGAAATGATCCTGCATCTTCTGGATTATGCCCAGAAATTCCTGCCATTGCTATTCCACCGTCATTCCTGCTAGGATCCCTTTTCCAGTCTACCTTGGCCAGCTCCTCTCTCATGCCTTCATTGTCCCCTTTGTTCAACTGCATCACTGACACTTCTGATTTAACCTTCTCCTTCTCAAATTGCAGATTAAAACTAATCATATTATGATCACTACCTCCAAGCAGTTCCTTTACGCGAGTTCTCTTATCAAATCTGGTTCATTAGACAACACTAAATCCAGAATTGCCTTTTCTCTTGTCGGCTCCATTACAAGCTGCTCTAAGAATCCATCTCGGAGGCATTCTACAAACTCTCTTTCTTGGGGTCCTGAACCAACCTGATTTTCCCAGTCTACCTGCATTTTGAAATCCCCCATCACCACAGTGGCATTACCTTTGTTACATGACAGTTTTAACTCCTGCTGTAACTTACACCCTACATCCGGGCTACTATTTGGGGGTCTGTAAATAACACCAATTAGTGTCTTCTTGCCTTTACAATTCCTCAACTCAATCCACAGTGACTCCACCTCGTCATTCCCTATGTCTTCCTTCGAAAGGGACTGAATTCCATTCCTCACCAGAAGAGCTACCCTCCCTCCTCTGCCCACCTGCCTGTCCTTTCTATAGTATGTATAACCCTGAATATTAAGTTCCCAGGCCCGATCCTCCTGCAGCCACGTCTCAGTAATCCCCACAATGTCATATCTACCAACCTCTAACTGAGCCTCAAGCTCATCAACTTTCCTTCTTATACTTCGCGCATTCATATACAATACTTTTAATTCCTTAAGTATCTCACCTTTCACATCGATCCCTATTACACTTGGCCATACTCTCCTATCCTTTTGTCAGCTTTCTTTCCCGTTAATTCTTGGGTCATTAACTATCCCTTTACTCCCTTTCCCTTTAACTCCGTCCTAAACTATCCCATTTGACACCCCCCTCCCCCCAAACCTGCCTGCCAGAATGCCACCAGGATGGTGTCTGTATTTTCGAGCTTTAGTTTTGACAGACACTGGATAGAATGGGCTTGTTTTCACTGGGAGCAAGCTGATAGAGGTTGATAAAATTATCATAAGTAGGGTAGAAAGTCTGAATCTTTCCCCGTGGTATCAAAAACAAAGAGAGTGCCGTTTAAGGTGAGAGGAAGGAGATTTAAAGGGGATCTGAGGACTGTTTGTTCTTACAAATGGGTGTGTGCCTGGAAGATGCTGCCAGGAGTGGTAGTGGAAATTACAATACTGTACACATAAAAACAAACACACAATAATAGTGCAGAAAGACAAAACCAATGCCCCAAGTCTATGTCGTTCAGAGGATATTGGAGGCTGTAGTGTTTAATAGCCTGGTGACATGTGCAGGCCGAGGAGATTGGTTGAATTGGCATCGTGGTTGGCACTGACATTGTGGGCCGAAGGGCCTGATGCTGTGCTGTACTGGGTATGTGCCACGTTTTCACACACGCGTGTCGTGCAGCCGCTGTATCCGGCTGGGAGCGGGATTACACGGGTGGGATGTGTGCAGCCCAGAGCTGACGGGCGATTAGACCCAACGATGGTTCTCTGTGTAATACCTCCTGTTCTACAAATTGACAGCAACGCTCGTCAGATGAATATTTAACAAACTGTCATGAAATGAGCCTCCTTTGATGTCAAATTTATTTTAATTCGTTATTAAACCTGTCAGCTCGTTCCCCAGTGAAGCCTCCACAAGCCTCGCGTCTGGGCTGTGTGGGACCGCGCCGCAGTGTCCACGCTCCCGGCAGCGGGAGGGGACCGGCTGCGGCCCAAGTACACCCTGGGCGTGAAGGGATACAGGTCACACACACCCGCTGGACACACTAGACCAGCACACACCCACAACAGCTGGGGACACACACACACACACACACACACACACACACACACACACACACGAAAAAAAAAATAAAAAAAATAACCTGGACACACTAGGCCAGTACACACACACACACACCAGCTGGACACACTACACCAGCACACACACACACCAACACACACCCCACATCAGTGGACACCCACACCAGCAGACACTCCACACCAACACACACTCATACACACACCAGCAGACACCCCACACCAGCACACACACACACACCAGCACACACTCCACGCCAGTGGGAGACACTCGCCTTACAGGGAATCTTTAGTTCTTTCTTGTTTCCTTTTCATGGCTGAGCGGATTTGCTGCAGCTCTAGATGCAGTTGCAACTCCTGGTTTAGGATATCGTACCGCATATCGCTAGCCCGGGAAAAGATCAAAATCCAAATTCCGAAGTATGGTTTCTACTGAATGTGTATCGCTTTTGCACCATTGTAAAGTAGAAATATCGTAAGTCGAAGCATCGTAAGTCGAGGAGCATCTGTAGTGGTATTTAAGCGGCTTTTAGACAGACACAAAAACAGGCGGGGACTAAAGGGACATGGGCCATGTGCAGGCAGAGAGATTGCTCCTCTTCCAACCTCAATTACTGTATCTGCTGTCTAGGTGTGGACTCATATATCAGTGAGACCAATCGTCGACAGGGCAATCGTTTCACTGAACCCCTGCGCTCAATTCGCCTTGGCCTACGCGATCTCCCAGTTGCCAAACACTTTAAATCTCAATTTGACACTTTAAATCTGAAGAAGGGTTTCGGCCTGAAACGTTGCCTATTTCCTTTGGTCCATAGATGCTGCTGCACCCGCTGAATTTCGCCAGCATTTTTGTGTACTTTAAATCCCAATCCCATTCCCACACTGACCTTTCTGTCCTGGGCCTCCTCCATTGTCAGAGTGAGGCCAAATGCATATTGGAGGAACAGCGCCTCATATTTCGCTTGGGCAGCTTACAACCTAGCGGCATGATACTGATTTCTCTAACTTCAAGTAACCCCTGCATTCCCTCTCTCTCCATCCCTACCCTAGTCGTTGTACTAGTTTCATTGTCTGTAACTCAATATCACCTAGCCCACAGCTAACAATGGACTGTTTCCTTGATAACTTTCATTCATTTGTTCTATATCTCTATATCACTGTCGAGATCTCTCCTTTCCCTTTCCCCCTGACTCTCAGTCTGAAGAAGGGTCTTGACCCGAAACATCACCTATTCATTTTCTCCAGAGATGCTGTCTGACCCACTGAGTTACTCCAGCTGACTGTGTCTATCTTCGGTTGAAACAAAGCGGTCCGCGGAGGGATTAGTTAGATGAGCATCATGTTTAGCACAGAGCTGTGGGCCAAAGTGCCTGTTTCTGTGCTGTGTGTTCCATGTTGTAAGTTAACCACTGTCGTCGGCAGAGCTGAGTTCCTCAGGGAGTAACAAGGAGAGCGTGCAAACTCCACATAGACAGCACCCAAGGTCAGGATTGAACTTCAAAGCTCCAGAGACCTGGGTTCAATCCTAACCTCTGGTTCTGTCCGTGTGAAGTTTGCACGTTCTCCCTATGACCACGTAGGTTTCCTCATGGTACTCTGGTTTCCTCCCATGTCCCAGTGATGCGTGGTTGTAGGTGACTTGTCCTCTGTGATTTGCCCGTAGTGTGTGGGTGACGGGGTGTACTCTGGGGGGAGTTGATGGGAATGTGTGGGTTAATTGACGATGGTTGAAGTGGTAGTGTAATGATGCCCACACACTCCGTAGGCTGAAGGACCTGTTTCCCGGCTGTATCTGCCATGGACTCTGCGTGGGGGAAGGGGCTATGAGTAAGGATAAGGTTAGCGTGTTAAAGGGCAAGCACTAGAGCAGGGAAGTGAACCATCAGTGACAGGCCGGGAGTGTGTGTCTCTGCAGGTGAGGAAACCGACAGATCGAGACAGACGGCACGGTGGCGCAGCGATAGAGTTACTGCATTAGAACGCTTACAGCACCAGAGACCCTGGCTCAATCCTGGCTACGGGTGCTGTCTGTATGAAGTTTGTACGTTCTCCCTGTGACCACGTGGTTTTCTCCAAGATCTTTGATCTCCTCCAACAATCCAAAGACGTACAGGTTTGTACGTTAATTGACGGTGTATAAATTGTCCCTAGTGTATGTATCATCATCATCACTGAAAACATCAACGGGCGCGGTGCCTTACAATGCTGTGTACGACAGTGATCGCAACTTCTACTGAAGTGTGGATGGCCGTTGGCTCGCTGGGAGCTCATCTGCCCTTTGGCAGGTCTTGTTTTTGGTCCTGCTGGGGGTCCACAGCCCCCTCCTCACCTGGCAAACCAGGTGGGGAAGACTATTTAGTCGCCGACTATCCGACCATGGAGCAGGTAGCACGGGATTACATGGTACCCGTGGCGGTGGGAACTCCCCCCGACCTGACTTTGTAGGCTTGTGTTAATGTGTGGGGATCGCTGGTCAGTGCGGGCTCAGTGGGCCGAAGGGCATGTTTCCACACTGTATCTCTAAACTAAACTAAATTAAAGACGGGGAGAAAGGCTATAGACTTCCTTATCTGACAAGCCAGTGTATGGCACGAATGGAAATAACTGCACCATCTATTACCACAGAGAAATTGATAGAGGATACTCAATTGTGAACAGACGGGCAAAATAGAAATGACTGGGGAGTCCTGGAGAGAAAGGGAGCAGCTCGGAGCTTGGAAATGAAGATTCAACAGTAGTTGGTCTTCAGGTTGAGCTGCTGGAAAAGTGGTCACATACCTCAGTTTGCTTTGATGGTGCCCAAGTAGAGATGATTGTTGAAAGCTTCAAATTCATAGGAATAAACGACACCAGCAACTTGTCCTGGACCACCCATATTGAAGCAATGGCCATAAAAGCACACCAACCCCTTTACTTCCGTAGAAGGCTTAGGAAGTTTGATGTGTCCCCAACAGATGCGCTGTAGAAAGCATTTTATTGGGATGCATCACAGCATGGTTTGGGAACAGCTCCATCCAACACCACATGAAATTGCAGCGAATTGTGGACACAGCCCAGGCCTTCACACAAACTCTCTTGCCTTCAAGAAAGAGTTAGATAGGGCTCTTAAAGATAGCGGAGTCAGGGGATATGGGGAGAAGGCAGGAACGGGGTACCGATTGTGGATGATTAGCCATGATCACATTGAATGGTGGTGCTGACTCGAAGGGCCGAATGGCCTACTCCTGCACCTATTGTCTATTGTCTAATGTTTATTGTCTAAACCAAAACTCCCTTTCATTTGCACTTCACACTGCTTCGGTAAGGCCACCAGCATAATCAAGGATGAATCTCACCCCGGTCCCTCCCTCTCCTCCCCTCTCCCATCGGGCACGAGGTACAGAACTGTGAAAACGCACACCTCCAGAAACAGGGACAGTTCCTTCCCAGCTGTTATCAGGCAACGGAACCATCCTCTCATCAGCTAGAGAACCGTGTACGGACTGCACCAATGATCACAGAAAGTCAAGGCAGCCTTCGCCCCAGCCGGTTAAATATGGCACCCACCGGCACTGTGGACACGGAAACCATGGGATCACGTCACAGAAACACAAAGACCACGTGATCGTGCCACGGGGACAGAAACCATATGTTCACATGACCGGGAACACGCAACCAGAACCATCTCATCCAGCCTGGTAACACGGCACTTCTCAAACAACCAGCCCAGTGTGATGACTCCAACTCCCCCTCACATCTGTGACACTATGTAATGCTACATTAGTTACACATGTGTCAACCGTGGACCATAACACGGGTGTACACAGCAAGTCATGGCAACGCGGCAGAAACTCCCTGTGGAGACTCCAGAGTGCCTCGCGGACTCCAGGCAGTCAGCGTGTTGGAAGGATGTAGATAGGAATCTAGGAATCGATCGGAGACAGCCCCTCACACCCACATCACACTCTGGCACAGAAACACAGAGACCTTCAGCACATAACGCTGAACGTAACAAGAGTAATCAGGTCTCTGCGGAGCAGTGAATAATGACCACACACCACGGCAAGGAATGGGAGCTGCAAACGCTCAACATGAAGGAGATGGAGACCAACCTGGGGGAGATGTCACATCCTTGCTGCATGAAGGCACCCAGAGAGAACCAGAGGCTGTTGAATATTCCAAACTCGTTGGTCTGCTCGAGGCTCTGCATGTCAGGGCTATCCTCGTATTCCTCTGTCTGCCACTCGTACGGGCTGAACCTGCTGACCAGGAAGAGGACCACACTCACTCCGATGTAGGCAAAGACGATGCACATCCAGATCTCATAGGCCAACGGGTCGAGGAAGGAGAAGACCCCCGGCTTGGACTTTTGCGGCTTCTTGATCATGATGGAGATCCCCAAACTCATGAAGGGTTTGGAGAAGTCGATGACCTCCTCACGGACCAGCGTGATTGTTAAAGGAGCCACTGCAATGTCAGCTTTCTGAAAGGCAAGAGTGGTCGGCATTAGCAAGCCCAACGGAGAAACAGACCCGCGGTTGTCCCGCATCTGTCCCTCCAGGATGGGCTGACCAGAACCCCACGCAATACTCAAGATGCGGGCAATTCCTAGGAATCTGCATCACGACTCACCAATCTTTACACAATGCCCCGACCGATGAAGGCAAGCATGCCATATGTCTTCCTTACCACTCTAGTCCTCTTGTATTGCAACTTTCAGTGGAGTTCAGAGTCTTGTCATGTGTACCTTCCTCTTATATTTGACCTCCCAAAACACCATTTGTCGTATTTATCTGGATTAAACTCTATCTGCCATTTCTCTGCCCACATTTCCAGCTGCTCTATATCCTGCTGCACTGTATATGTGACAACCGTCATCACTATCCACAACTCTACCTTTTTTTGTTGTTTCCAGACTTACTGATCAGCACTTCCACATTTTTACCCGGTCACTTTACAGACATGACCAGCAAAGGTCCCAGCACTGACACCTGCGGACCCAATTGAGCCGTATCAAGGCGCAGGGGGGCAGAGGTTCTACAGAGACTGTGCTGGCACTAGCCTTGCATTCAGGAGTGCAGCTGTGTCGTTCTTTGAAAGTGGCGTTACAGGTAGACAGGGTGGTTAAAAAGGCTTTTAGCCCATTGGCCATCATCAGTCAGAGTATTGGGTATAGAAGTTGGGAGGTCATGTGCAGTTACATATAAGTGGTGATAAGACAGCTGCATTTAGAGTATTGTGTTCGGTTCTGGGCACCGAGTTATGGGAAAGATATTGTTAAGCTGGAAAGAGTGCAGAGATTTATAAGGATGTTGCCAGAATCTAGGGCCTAATCTATAGGGAGAGGTAGGGCAGGCCAAGACATTATTCCTTGGAGCGCAGGAAAATGAGGGATGATCTTATGGAGATGTACAAAATCATGATAGGACAGAGTGTCTTGATAAGTGTAGGGGAATCGAGGGCCAGAGGACAGAGGTTTAAGGTGAGGGGGGGAAAGATTTAATAGGAACTCGAGGGGAAACTCTTTTAGACAAAGTGTGGTGGGTGGATGGAACGAGCTGCAGGAGGACGTAGATAAGGTAGGGATTAGCCCAATGTTTAAGAAACATTTAGACAGGTACATTGATAGGACAAGTGCAGAGGGATATGGGCCAAATGCAGGCAGGTGGGACTAGTGTAGATGGGACATGTTTGTTGGCGTGGGCAGGTTGGGACTGGGGGCCAGGGTTCAGAGGTCGACACAGACACTCACCGAGTAGACCAGCTCGCCCACCATGCCGTTCCAGGCTTTGCTCTCGGGATCGCGAGCTCCGTACTTGCCATCAGCCACGATGGCCAGCTTATACTTGAAGCCCACGTGCTTGGCGATCTCGGCGGCCAGCTCCACGCAGTAGCCCTCGTATTTGTCGTTGCCCTCCAGCTGCTCCTGGTTCTTCTTCAGCATCACGTAGGGCGGCTCCTGCAAACCACAGCCAGCAACTGGTCACATGACATGTAATCAGTGCGTGCCCAGTCACGGGGCGTGCAGTCACCATCCTGCTGCCACCCTTCACCCACTGCCGGCATGGAATCGGGCTTTTCAACCTGACCAGTACATGCCCACAAGGTGTGCCAAGCTAGTGCCATCTGCTCACAGCCAAATAATCGAGGCACCTTGCCGGGCATGGAGGAGCTGGGCATTGGGGAGCTGGGCATTGGGGAGCTGGGCATGGAGGAGTTGGGGAGGAGGAGCTGGGCATTGGGGAGCTGGGCATGGAGGAGTTGGGCATGGAGGAGTTGGGGAGGAGGAGCTGGGCATTGGGGAGCTGGGCATTAGGGAGCTGGGTGTGGAGAGCTGGGCATGGAGGAGTTGGGTGTGGAGAGCTGGGTGTGGAGAGCTGGGCATGGAGGAGTTGGCATGGAGGAGCTGGGTGTGGAGTAGTTGGGCAGGAGGAGTTAGGCATGGAGCTGGGCGTGGGGGAGCTGCGCCAAGCCCTTCACTCTTCTGGCTTTCTTCTCTCCTCACCCCTGCAATCAGCTTGAAAGGCCCCAACCTGAAACATCACCTCTCTGTGTTCTCCAGTGATGCTGCCTGACCTGCTGAGGTACCTGCACTGTGTCAGGGGATGGTTCCGGGATTGCGTGTGGGAGGTCACGCTCGGGCTGGCGGTGCCTGTATCTGTGGTTCAGGGGTGGTTCACGCATGGGAGGTCAGTGCGGGCTGGTGGTCCCGGGATGCGCATGGTGCCTGTACCTGGGGGTCAGGGGTGGGAGGTCTGTGTGGGCTTGGTGCCACTCACCAGGATGGTGGTGACGATGTAGGTCTGGTTCTGTATGCTGTTGGTGTCGTTGCTGACATGAGCATCGATCATGGTGGCCACAAACTTGTCATCCTCGTTCCAGTAGCCAATCTGCAGAAGACAGCGGTGACAGAGAGAGCGGGGCGCATGCTGCCGTGTGGACACGGAGCCCACGCCACTGAGCCCGCGTGTGGACACGGAACCCGCGCCACTGAGACCGCGTGTGGACACGGAGCCCACTGAGACCGCGTGTGGACACGGAGCCCACGCCACTGAGCCCGCGTGTGGACACGGAACCCGCGCCACTGAGACCGCGTGTGGACACGGAGCCCACTGAGACCGCGTGTGGACACGGAGCCCACGCCACTGAGACCGTGTGTGGACATGGAAACCACGCCACTGAGACCACGTGTGGACACGGAACCCACTGAGACCGCGTGTGGATATGGAGCCCACGCCACTGAGACCGCGTGTGGACACGGTGCCCACTGAGACCGCGTGTGGACACGGAGCCCACTGAGACCGCGTGTGGACACGGAGCCCACGCCACTGAGACCGTGTGTGGACATGGAAACCACGCCACTGAGACCACGTGTGGACACGGAACCCACTGAGACCGCGTGTGGATATGGAGCCCACTGAGACCGCGTGTGGATCGGAATGGTACCATTCGGCGCCACCGTTTCGCCTTTTCAGGGTGTTAGGGTTAGGGTCAGGGTTAGGGTTAGGGTTAGGGTCCTGATGAGTACAGATATTACAAACGGAGGTGCCGAAACAGCGGCGCCGAAAAGTACCCGACCCGTGTGGATATGGAGCCCACTGAGACCGCGTGTGGACACGGAGCCCGCGCTGGGGGGGGGGATGGGGGAACGTGGTGGGAGTTAGGGGCAGGGAGTGATGCTCGGGGGGGGGGGAGTGGGGGTCAGGGGTCGGGGATGTGGTGCAGGGGTCAGGTGATGTGGGGTCAAGGGTCGAGGCGTCATCACCACACGATTACCTTCCTCATGCCGTCGGTCTTCAGCTCCAGCACGCTGACGGTGAAGTTGGTGCGGTGGCCAAATTCATCGAACTGAATGTTCCCCGTCAGACCCTCACTGCGGACCTGTCCACAACACGCGTGTGTCAGAGCACAGTACCGCACACGGCTCGCCCGGGGGAGGCATGATGTGTACAGGGACAGGTCCCTGGGAGGGTGGGGGCAGTGTGTGAGGGGAGTGTGCGGGGAGGGGAATGTGTAAGGGGTCGGGTCCCCGGGTAGGTTGGGGCCATGTGTGGGGGTGGGTGATGGGGTGGGTTTGTGGGTGTGTGTGTGTGGGGGTGTGTGTGAGGGGTGTGTGGAGGTGGGTGTGTGGGGGTGGGTGTGTGGGGGTGGGTGTGTGGGGGTGTGTGTGAGGGGTGTGTGTGTGGGTGGGTGTGTGGGGGTGGGTGTGTGGGGGTGGGTGTGTGGGGGTGGGTGGGGGGGGTGGGTGTGTGTGGGGGTGTGTGTGGGGGTGTGTGTGAGGGGTGTGTGTGTGGGGGTGTGCGCAGGTGGGTGTGTGCGGGTGGGTGTGTGGGGGTGGGTGTGTGCGGGTGGGTGTGTGTGGGGGTGGGTGTGTGGGGGTGGGTGTGTGGGTGTGTGGGGGGGTGGGTGTGGGGTGTGTGGGTGTGGGTGTGTGGGGGTGGGTGTGTGGGTGGGTGTGTGGGTGTGTGGGTGTGGGTGTGTGGGGGTGGGTGGGGGGGTGGGTGTGTGGGGGGGGGTGGGTGTGTGGGTGTGTGTGGGGGGGGGTGTGTGTGAGGGGTCGGGTCCCCGTGAGTCTGGGTTAGGGCCATTACCTGTTGCAGGGCCCGCTGTATATCGATGCCCTGGCCCCAGGGCACGGCAGGGTTGGCCAGGCAGTCGCCGGCGTTGCCACGGCGAGAGATGTCGATGCGGGTCTTGCGCAGATACTTGAAGGCCTCAGACAGCACCAGCACACCGTCAAAGGTCATGGCCGACGTGTACTGTGAGCAGAGGGGTCCAGCATCAGCACTGGGGTCATGGGGTTCATGGGGACCAAGGGTCGGATTGCTGAGATAGCGGGGATCGGGGTCAGAGTGCAGGGTTCGAGGTGGTCAAGGGTCAGGGTGCGAGGGTCGGCGTGTAGAGTTCGCTGTGGTCAAGGGTCGGGGTGCGAGGGTCGGAGTGCAGGTTCCGCGGGGGTCAAGGGTCGGGGTGCGAGGGTCGGAGTGCAGGTTTCGCGGGGGTCAAGTGTCGGGGTGCGAGGGTCGGAGTGCAGGTATCGCGTGGGTCAAGGGTCGGGTGCAAGGGTCGGAGTGCAAGGTCCGCGGTGGTCAAGTGTCGGATTGCTGAGTTAGCGGGGATCGGGGTCGAGTGCAGGGTTCGCGGTGGACAAGGGTCAGGGTGCGAGGGTCGGCGTGCAGAGTTCGCCGTGGTCAAGGGTTGGGGTGCGAGGGTCGGAGTGCAGGGTTCACAGGGGTCAATGGTCGGGGTGTGGGGGTCGGATTGCACGGTTCGTGGCTGTCCAGGGTCGAAGTGCGGGGGTCGGAGTGTAATAGTCACAGGGGATTCAGCGGGGTGCGAGGGTCAGAGTGGTCGGGGTCAAGGGTCGGGGCAGTACCTTGAGGCGGTGCCGGTCCACCCCCTGGTACTCCTTGCTGTCGAGCTGCCGCCAGCGCTGCAGGAACTTGGTGACGGGGGGGCTATCAGGCCACACCAGCTGGAAGCCCGTCACATTGGCCCCCGCTCCCCGGAAACGCTCCAGGTCCATGTCCAGGAGACCCTGGGGAGAGGGGGTCAGACTTGGCCCCACGGACCCTCATCCCCCTCCCCTCCTCTCCCCACCCCCTCACCCTTGCCACCACCCCCTCTCCGGGACCACCCACCCCCACCCTACCTACCCCACTCCCCGGAAACGCTCCAGGTCCATGTCCAGGAGACCCTGGGGAGACCTGGCCTACGAAGCCCACTCAGCCCCCCACCCACATCCCCCAAACCCGCGCTGCTGGAGAATGGGGTGGGGGAGAGGTTGGGGAAGGCAGGGGAGAGGTTAGAGGTGGAGTGGAGGGGGGGGGGGGGGGGGGGGGAACAGACTGAAGTGGGGCAGAGTTGCCACTTACCAGGCTGGCAAAGATGTACTGATATCCGCGGATGTGTTTGCCGATGCTGATGATCTGAAAGACAGAGAGAAGTCCTTGTATCGACAGCGGGGGGGGGGGGGGGGGGGGGGGGGGAGATGAGAATGTCCCACCCATGCTGATCTGTGACATGTCACACAGACGCATGTCCCTCCCCACAGACGCATGTATTACCTTTCCTCCATGTGTCTGAGGTCCGTGTCCATCCCCTGTCCACCCTGTGCCATGCCACACGTCCTCCATGTGTCTGAGGTCCGAGTCCATCCCCTGTTCACCCTGTGGCATGTCCGGCCCATGCCACACGTCCTCCATGTGTCTGTACTGTGTGTTCCCCGTGTGTGTCCCATGTTGTCCCTGTGTGCATCCCGTGTGCTACCCATGTTGTCCCCGTGAGTCCCGCATGTGTCCGTGTGCTTCCCATGCGTGTCGTGTACACTCCCCCCGTGCTCTCCGTGTGGTACCTGGGTGATGATGGCGTTGAGCCGGTGGGCCTCACAATCGATGATGACGCGCCGCTCCTTGCCCTTGTCCAGGTCACGGAACAGCAGGCGGTATCCCTCTGCCGTGGTGGCCTCCATGCTCACCACCGTCACCTGCCAGCTCTGCTCCGCTGCCATGTCCAGCACCCGCTGCAACACCGACAGACCTGGGAACACAGGGGGCATGTCACCCACAGACCCCTGCTCTCAAAAAATGTTCCCAATGTTGGGGGAGTCCAGAACCAGGGGCCACAGTCTAAGAATAAAGGGGTGGTCATTTAAGACTGAGAAGAGAAAATACTTTTGCACCCAGAGAGTTGTGAATTTGTGGAAATCCCTGCCACAGAGGGCAGTCGAGGCCAAATCACTGAATGAATTGAAAAGAGAGTTAGAGAGAGCTCTAGGGGCTAGCGGAATCAATGGATATGGGGAGAAGGCAGGCAAGGTTTACTGATTGTGGATGATCAGCCATGATCACAATGAATGGCGGTGCAGGCTCGAAAGGCCAAATGGCCTCCTCCTGTACCTATTTTCTATGTTTCTATGACCCCCTCACAGTGACCCCCCACCAGCCCCCCACCCCAGTGACCCCCCACCAGCCCCCCACCCCAGTGCCCCCCCACCAGCCCCCCCCCCCAGTGATCCCCCACCAGCCCCCCACCCCAGTGACCCCCCACCAGCCTCCACCACAGTGACCCCCCCTCCTCAGCTGGTGTCCAGCACCCGCTGCAGCACAGCCAGGCCTGGCGGGACAAGGGAGCATCACCCATAGACTCCCACCACAGTGACCACACCACCCGAACCGTGCATCCACCCCTCATGTGACGACACCACACCCACAGCACAAACCCACCCACCCTGGGGCATTCCCACCCGGTGACAATGGAAACACTTCCCTTGCTCTGCCTTCTTCCCCTGCCCCCCCCCCCCCCCACCCCCCCCCCCCCGTTACTGGGTGCCGTGAACCCGCGAGGATCAGAGCCACCCTCACCTCTGTCGGCATCGTAGATGTAGACAAACTTGTGCCACTTGTAGTGCTCGATGACGCTGAGCAGGGCATCCTGGATGTCGGGCCGCATCTGGATGACAAACTGGTTGGAGGTGTGGACGGGGAAGCTGGGCGTGATGAAGGAGAGGTGCAGCGCGCCGCAGAACGAGCTCAGTGTGTTCACCGTCTTCCTGTCGTAGAAGCCGAAGATGGCGTAGACCCCGCGAGCAAAGAGCGAGCAGACTGGAAAACACAGCCGTGTTGGCGAGAAGAATGCTGGGACACGGTGGGGGATATACGGGACACGAGGGTTGGGAGGGGGGTCACGCAACACCGGGACACGCGGGGGGAGGGGGGAGTGCGCGGCCGGTGGAACACACGGTGAACTTGCCCACGGCTTGCACAGATCCACATGGAGATCCACATATGTTGGCTTTACACATGGACTTCACGTATGGGCTTCACACACGTCTGGCACATACATGTGGGCCGGTGAACATGTGCCAACACCGTGCACTGATCCATGTCAGTGTCAAGTTTTAAGAAGGAACTGCAGATGCTGGTAAATCGAAGGTAGACAAACATGCTGGAGAAACTCAGCGGGTGAAGCAGCATCTATGGAGCAAAGGAAATAGGCAACGTTTCGTGTCGAGACTCCTCTTCACACATGTCAGTGTCAAGTCATTCCTTCACCTCCCTGCCCCCGTCAGGCAGAGGTATAGAAGCTTGAAAGCGTGCACCACTAGAACCAGAAGCAGTGATGTATTCCCCATCTTCCAACCTATCTTATGGCATCACCTGCGCTTTTTCAATCTGCACTTGGCAGATGTGACAGTATATTCTGCACTATGTTTACTTTCACACTTGCACCACCTAATGTGCACACGTGGCGTGATCATGCCTGGTGTGATCATGCCTGGTGTGATCATGCCTGGTGTGATGATGCGTGGTGTGATCATGTGTGGTGTGATCATGTGTGGTGTGATCATGTGTGGTGTGATCATGTGTGGTGTGATCATGCCTGGTGTGATCATGTGTGGTGTGATCATGCGTGGTGTGATCATGCGTGGTGTGATCATGCGTGGTGTGATCATGTGTGGTGTGATCATGCGTGGTGTGATCATGTGTGGTGTGATCATGCGTGGTGTGATCATGCGTGGTGTGATCATGTGTGGTGTGATCATGTGTGGTGTGATCATGCGTGGTGTGATAGAAACGTACAAAACTCTTAAGGGGTTGGACAGGCTAGATGCAGGAAGATTATTCCCGATGTTGGGGAAGTCCAGAACAAGGGGTCACAGTTTAAGGATAAGGGGGAAGTCTTTTAGGACCGAGGAGAAAATCATTTTTCACACAGAGAGTGGTGAATCTGTGGAATTCTTTGCCACAGAAGGTAGTTGAGGCCAGTTCATTGGCTATATTTAATAGGGAGTTAGATGTGGCCCTTGTGGCTAAAGGGATCAGGGGGTATGCAGAGAAGGCAGGTGCAGGATACTGAGTTGGATGTTCAGCCATGATCATATTAAATGGCGGTGCAGGCTCGAAGGTGCCTGCACCTATAGAAACATAGAAACATAGAAATTAGGTGCAGGAGTAGGCCATTCGGCCCTTCGAGCCTGCACCGCCATTCAATATGATCATGGCTGATCATCCAACTCAGTATCCCGTACCTGCCTTCTCTCCATATCCTCTGATCCCCTTAGCCACAAGGGCCACATCTAACTCCCTCTTATATATAGCCAATGAACTGGCCTCGACTACCCTCTGTGGCAGGGAGTTCCAGAGATTCACCACTCTCTGTGTGAAAAAAGTTCTTCTCATCTCGGTTTTAAAGGATTTCCCCCTTATCCTTAAGCTGTGACCCCTTGTCCTGGACTTCCCCAACATCGGGAGCAATCTTCCTGCATCTAGCCTGTCCAACCCCTTAAGAATTTTGTAAGTTTCTATAAGATCCCCTCTCAATCTCCTAAATTCTAGAGAGTATAAACCAAGTCTATCCAGTCTTTCTTCATAAGACAGTCCTGACATCCCAGGAATCAGTCTGGTGAACCTTCTCTGCACTCCCTCTATGGCAATAATGTCCTTCCTCAGATTTGGAGACCAAAACTGTACGCAATACTCCAGGTGTGGTCTCACCAAGACCCTGTACAACTGCAGTAGAACCTCCCTGCTCCTATACTCAAATCCTTTTGCTATGAAAGCTAACATACCATTCGCTTTCTTCACTGCCTGCTGCACCTGCATGCCCACTTTCAATGACTGGTGTACCATGACACCCAGGTCTCGCTGCATCTCCCCTTTTCCTAGTCGGCCACCATTTAGATAATAGTCTGCTTTCCTGTTTTTGCCACCAAAATGGATATTTTCTATGTTTCTATGTTTCTATGTGATCATGCGTGGTGCAATCTCCTGCGCTGCCTAATGTGTTCATGTATGGCATGATCAGCCTGGATAACACGCAGAACAAAGTGTATCACCGTATCTGAGACATGTAACGATTACAAGTATCAGCTCAACTGGGCTGTCCGAAACGACATGCAGGGATATTTGAGGAGCTTTCAGGGGCTGGTGGGGAGAGTCTGGGCGACGTGGTTTCTAAGAGGCTGGGATGACAGAATGGATACAGAAATAGGGCCATTCGGCCCATGGTGTCCATGCTGGCCAATCTCCAGCCCATGACGTGATGCCTTGTCAATGTTGCTCCCGTGTGCTCTACCCTGGGTGCTCCCAGCATCTCCCCTCACTACTCGTCAGTTTCAACACCCAGACCCGTAGCATGGAACAAGCTGCCAGGAGAAGTAGTTGAGGCAGGGACTATCCCAACATTCACAAAACGGTTAGACAGGTACATGGATAGGACAGCTTTGGAGGGATATGGCCAAATGCAGGCAGGTGGGACTAGTGTAGCTGGGATATTGTTAGCCGGTGTAGACGAGTTGGGCCGAAGGGCCTGTTTCCACACTATATTTCCCACATGCTACAGCTTTACCGGCAGATTACGCACACTGTCAATAAATAACCAATAATCAATAATCATCAGCCTCTCCACATCTCTCTCCGGCTCAATCTCTGCGTCACTCACAGATTGCAATGGTGAATGGTGAATGGGCTGAATGGCCTAATCCTGCTCCTATCATTTTTGAACAAGGTATCGGCCTGATTTACTGTTGCCATGTACACCGAGATATAGTGAAGGCTTTGTTTGCCTGCAACCCAGGCAATTCATTCCGCACATCAGTACAATCACACACTGCATGAGTACATCAGGTAATACAGGCAGAGTGTGCAGTGTTACAGCCACACAGAGAGAGGTAGTTGTACTGTATCTCTTGCTCAAATACAGTAAAGAGTACAACACCGGAGGAGGCTGCTGCTTAAGAGGACAGTAAAGAATGGGCCAGAATATTGAAACTAACAGTAGCGATGAATGATGTCAGTGTGTGTCAGATGCCATTGGCAGCATCTCTGACTGTGCTGGCTTAGAGATTGCTGGGGGAATGAAGAGCACTTTGTCCCTCTCTCAGGAGAATCATTATGCTGCACAATAAGTGTGGATATTATGTGTGTTTGTAATATCAAACCACCTGACCTTGGACGATTATCCTGTGCCAGTAACCAGGGACAGGATTCCACACTCTGGTCAATTAGGAAATTGAACAGCATTACACATTCATTTGCAATAACTCCCAGTTATATTTTACAATTTCCCACGCTGACTTCGGTGAGAAATCTGGTTTCCCAAAGGTCACAGAGTGGTCTCATAAGTTATAGGAGCAGTATTAGGCCATTCGGCCCATCAAGACTACTCTGCCTATGTACTGGTCTGCACAATGCACCTCATATCAGTCATATCTTTACATCTCCTCCATCGGCCAGTCCTGTACCTGTCTCCCTGTCTCTCTCTCTCTCCCCGTCTCTGTCTCTGTCCCTGTCCCTCTCTGTCCCCGCCTTTCTCTGTCCCCATCCCTCTCTCTGTCCCCCCATCTCTCTCTATGTCCCCGTCTTTCTCTCTGTCACCCCGTCTTTCTCAGTGTCCCCCTTCTCTCTCTGCTCCCCCTTCTTTCTCTCTGTCCCCGTGTCCCTCTCACTGACCCCCTTCTCTCTCTCTCTCTCTCTCTGTCCCTGCATTGCTCTGCCTCTCTTGCTCCCTCTCTGTTCCTGCCTTTCTCTCTCTGTCTCTGAGTGTCTCTCTTTGTCTCCCTGTCTGCATCTGTCTCTCACCCTGTCATCCTCATGGGGGGAGAGTGGGGTGGGGGTGGGGGAGAGTGGGGTGGGGGTGGGGAGAGTGGGGTGCGGGTGGGGGAGAGTGGGGTGGGGGTGGGGGGG